>NW_016166885.1:7671-22917 GCF_001687245.7 Rhagoletis zephyria | reverse complement strand
TACCTGTTTTATATGCGAGCACAACTTTCTTTGGGTCGGTGACATTTTCGCGAGGCTGACGACAAACTCATACTTTATATCTAAAAGCTCATTATATGAAGTGTGATACACTACGTTGAGATGAGAAGAATGTGTTTGCCTGATAAGAACTTTTCCACTGGCTAAAGTTAAAATTCTTAGTTTAAATTGAAACGACTAAAGAGTTGAATCATTCTCAAACATAGGCTAAAAATAGTAGCGATGCGATACCATATCGAATACTAATCGCTTTCGATGGCATGGGTCTGTAAGATGATCTTATTTTCACCGGTGAGATGTCTGCCAGGCTTGTGTATTTTTCTTCTATGATCTGGCAACTACACCATTGGTCCGATTCAACATGCACGCCACTAAATGTCTTTATAAGGAAACTTAAGGGCACAGAAGTGCGGTTTATCTGTTCCATAGGACGAAAACTTTTCCCGTACATTAGCCAAATCAGTCATTGGTATAAATACCGTATTCTTTCTTGAAAGTAAGTGGTGGAAGCTTTCCTTGCTAATTTTTACTTTTAAACCTCATTACTCAGCCGCCCAATGACATATGCATACTAATTTGATTTTAAAAATCTGCGCTCTTTGGATCAGGGATGTTCGACATCTTTGAGGACTGCCTAACTGCCACAGAAGAAAAATACTCGTTTGTTTTCTCTAGGTCTTTGATCAATATTTCGTAATGCACCTTAAATGACAAATACTTCTTCTTCTAGAGTATCTGAATGACCAGAGATTACCTTGAACCATGAACTAGTTTCGTTGAGTCTTACTGCTGTAATAACGGCCGTCCCGAGCAATTAGATCAAGCGAAGGGAAATTGCAAGATTGGATTTTTGGTGTATGAGAACATCAGGAAAAGCTACGTTTTCCCGATTGCGCGCTCTTTCTATGAATACTTAAACCCGTCCTTCATTTGGCCTCTGAAAAGTAAATTCTTTTAATACAACCATCGTTCCCAAGAAGACCAGCGATACGAAACTTCTATATACATGTATTGCCTGCAGCGTCATCTATTATATTATAATAAAATTGTAATTAGAGTTAAAAACTTATATATTTTTCATTATGAAAAGAAACATTTCCGCATTACCGGCCCAGAACCCAATTATATTTTCAACATAAATGCTAACCGATGACCTAAACACCCTCCTTTTTCTTTCTTAAGTCTTTCATTTCTCCTATTGTGCAGTTAAATGAGTCCTCACAAATTGAAATTGAACAAGCTTTTAATTTAAGAATGCGGCATAGACAAACAATTGTTAACACAGGCCTACTTAATTTATAAAAACCAATAAAGATAAACACCAAGAATACATTTCAACGACAGAAATAAAGAGGCTCCATAAAAGCCTACATACGATTTTCTGCAACAGATAAAAATGACTTTCTCTGAAAATACATACTTATATAAATATATGGCCATGGAAGCACTTTTGTCTAAGTTTTTTTGTACATCAAATTACAAAGACAATTTCACGACTGCCACACCCTTCAAGCATCATACGAGCTCGTATGCTCAATCTTTTCGTATGCGCGGCTATACATAATAAGTGCTTAGATGCATCTTAACATACATTCATAAAAGCAAAAACACACGCATAGCTACAGAAGGAAACAATAAAATACATTGCTCTAACCCTAATTCTAATAAAACAAAATCGCATTATTTAAACCTGGAAACAAAATCTTAATTCATTGCCTACTTAATTTGTCCTTTCTATTTGTCCTTTTCATCTTTTACCTTTCAGATGTTAGCGAGTACGCTGGCGTTGCTTGTCAAGACTGTGGCTCTTGCACTTACCCAATCGAAGGCTTTTGCTGTGAATGTCCACTGGAGTGGGCAGGCGTGCTATGTCAAATGCTTGAGATGAATACGAGATCCACTACGCGACAACCAGCAATAATGATGACGCTGAAATGTGAGCTGAGGCGATATTTGATTTATTTATTGAATTTATTTATTTATTCTAAGGTAGTACAGTTTTTATTCAGCAGAGTGAACTGTTTCACTCGAATTGTTATCACTGGGCATACGAAACTAAATTAAATTAATTAGCAACTATAAAACTTCATCATATATAAATATATAGTGGGAGTAGTAATAAAATTTATTCAGTCTGCCTAAATACCTAATTATTAAATTTTTAAATGCTTCATGCTTCTTATGGTTAAAAATACCTATACATTTTTTTTTATGTTGTTTTTCAGGTCATAGCCGGAGGACTGACAGAAAATTGCACTGACTTCAACTTGTAATTTAATTAATTAATTTATTTTGCATAGTTTGCAAATAAATTTGGAAAGTATGATTTCATTTAATTTAGATGCATATATTTACAATAAAATGTGTCACTTCGGCTGGCACAAAGCTGTCTACATAATTTACTGTTAAATACATCTCCCTTGAAAATTTATTGAAAATAAATTTCATCAAAATAAATTACAGTAAATAGTGACGTTTTCGTTTGTTGTTTACTCATTGGGCCCTAAAGAGCTTTATTTATAGAAGGATATCGAATTTATTATTTAAATATAAGCCGAAATAAAATGAAAAGTATCTTAAGCTACCCAAAATTTGTTTGTTCTAAAATCACAAAAAATTTGTTTAGTGGATAAAAGTAATGAATGAACTCCCAAGTATTACTCTAAACTACTACCTAGCGCCAAATTGGACAATGTGGTTATTCAAATCACCAAACCGACGCTTTCGAAAGAGAGTAGTGGGCGAAACGTGAAATACGCAAGGTGTTAGAAAACTTAGAGTAGGCCAATATAAGTGACATTGGTACTTTGTGTTTGGATTGAAATTCGCACATATTATAGTAGTTAATAAACATTCAGAAATTTAAGAAAATGCATATAATATAGATGGAAATAGTTTTCAGGAAATGAACAAGAACAGCGAAATGCCACCAAATAGGAATTTGGCTTAGCAAAGCAGCTTGGAAATAATTGCAAATTGAGTTAAAATGATATGTAAAAAAAGTTACAAAAACGATAGACTTTCATTTCATTAAGTACAATATATTTATCGGAGTTCTTAATATATATAATAGTAGTTAGATATAATGTCTGAAAGCTGTACGCGCATATCTGGATTAGCATCCAATTTCGACCTGAATTTGTTTTTTGTATAAGTGTAAGCTGAGTACATTATGACAGAAAGAAGCAAAATTAAGATTACCTCTTTAGCGACTTCATGATATATACCCTTAACACTAAAATAAAACTGTTTCAAAAGACAGAGACTCAAATGTGTGTTTCAATGTCGGAGTACTCTGTAGATCTATGAATGAATCGTAAATGGATTTTGTACAAAACCAATATTACTACTACCATCCGAAAAGTAATCTAACAAAGATTTCAGGTGATTTACCAAATGTCCAGTTATGACATTTCACACTTCATTTGGCAATTCATTTCGTTCCATGTAGAAAGTTGTCTATAACCCTTTGGCTACAGCGACCAACAACACTTACCGGTTAGAAAAAAAAACAAGCTTGCAAGCGCAAGCTCAACGCATTTATGTAGGTATGGCACTCAGTACGGTAATCATACCAACTACGAGTACATAATTATGTATGTATACTTGATAATACATAATTGCGGCTCGGTCAAGGTGTTTGTAGATTTTTTCTTTCTATGTGCAATTCAAATCGAAGGCCGTGCTTATTCATACCAAAATTAATTTCGCACAACCCCGGTGGTTTTTCTATGGAACCCACTTTTGGAAGCTCTGCATTATATTACTCTAGAGTAAAACTATTTTTTTTGTATTTTTGTTTCAGAGCGTATTCACTACATTACAAGTTTAAAATTTTTCGACGGATCGCTAAAGGTCTTCCTTGAGCCAAAATTCAAGCTGAATTCTATTACTAGAGCTACCAAAAGAGATATGAAAAAAAACAATTTCTTTGTAATTTGTTGAAAATTGCAAGTTTTTCTAACGTTGTTTTTTCCATTGCGATGGCTGAGTGGAAGATCGACCCATCTCGGCTGCTGGTTCGAAACGAAATGGCTCAAGAATGACTCTTTCAGAATTTTGTTGGTTCAAAGCTTCCTAAGTATACCCCAAAAATATCTGTAAATAATTTCGAATTTCGGTTCGAAAATAAGTTTTAGAGGAAAGCGGATTCGAAGATTAGTTTTCCAAACTTAGAGAAAAAAAAAATTAACTCAGATCTTTGGATCATGCATTTTTTGAACCGACTTCAAAAAAAGAGAAGGTTATCAATTCGTCGAAATACGTTTCTTCTATATGTATTTTACCGCATAACTTTGGACCACGTCAACCGATTTCGATAATCCATTTTTTTATCGGAAAAATAGTATCTCACAGGTGGTGCCGTACTAATTTCGTTTAGATGCTATCATTGGATCATGAAAAAATTTACGGTATTTCTAAATTTGTATATAAGACTGGAAGTCGGTTGTGGTTTGTGCTTAAAAATTACTGTTTTTTTCTCGAGAACACGATCTAGTAAAACTGAGTATGGGCAAAGTTTTTACTCTACTCTACGACTCTACTTTTCTTTTTATTTTCATTTTTGTTCCACAGTGAAATACTTCCTAAGACATTCCAAAGAAGTCACTTTTGCTGTAGCTGCAAACGCTGCTGGCGTGGCTCGTCGAACACACTGTTTTGTATTGTATTAGATCATTCCACCCAAGCAAGATCTCCTTTCTTTCCTTCACCGATTTTCATCACTTTCTTTGTGCATTTACTCAAATTACCTATCCACCAACACCTCAGACAAACACAGCTCAAATGAAGATCTATATAGTAGTGTAGTGATAAAATTTTTGATGTTGATGGCATGAAGCTCAGCATGTGGTTAATAAGCATCCAAAAAAATGGACAATACTTGGGCAAGTATTTAGATAAAACATTTTAAACACTTCCATTTCTTAATTTTACACTTACCAGTAGTTATCTGCTGGTTTTTCTTCATTATGCTTTTATTCGTTTGCGTATTGTATTCAAAGTTTCTTGAACAAATTAAGCCAGATTAACTCACATAATTGAGTTTTTTGTTCTTCTCTTTCTTGATTGGCGCTGTAACCGCCTAAGCGATTTTGGCCAAGTCCAATAAAGCACGCCAGTAATTTCTCTTCTAGAAATGCCACATGCTTCTTCACGAGCATTGCGCAGTGCGTTGAATACTTTCAGAGCTGGTGCTTTTCTGTCCATTCCTGCGACTTGACTAAGCCAGCGAAGTTCGTTAATTTTCCGCAGAATCTTTCTTTCGAGAAATCCAAGACCAGCATCATCAGCTGTTCTTATTATCTATGCTTCTGCTCCTTAAATGACATGGGTGCTGAGACGTTTAGAGAAAATTCTGTAAAATTAAAACAAAAGACGAAAAGAATTTGAAAATGTCCTTTTAGATTTTATCCTTGAATACCCTTGAAAATTTTTAGTATTAGTTTTTGAGACAAAATAAATGCTAGAGATTACTATATAAACGACCATATTCTTGAATTTCGTCCTTCTAACTTTATTGGCTTAAAAAAGTGAAATTTATGTACAGGGAACAAAAATGTAAATTTTTCAAATTCTATAGAATTTTCTTTTGATTGGGTACTCATATTGTTATTTTATATTTCACTTAACTTTTTAAACAAGTTTTGTAATTAATCATATCTTTGAAATTACGAAGTCCTTTAAAAAAATCCTGACGTCCGAAAGAAAAACTAAAAACGCTGTTTTACCACATTTGGCGCAACGTTTTGTTAATGTATTGTTTTGTGTCGCATGGTGTTACCTAACAAAAACTACACATTTATTTAAATCCAAAAAATTTAAAATTTAAATTTTGTTCAAAATTTATAAAAATTCTGCAAAATTTCATCTGAATTGCAAATATTTTATAAGAATTTTTAGAAAAAAAATGTGTATGCATGCAGTTTTATAGCCCATTAGAGTGCAAGTTAGAAGACCGTGCTGATTTTTTGTTTTGTTGAGTGTCACGCATTTACTTCTTTAATGCCACCACAAATACGCTTTCCCATTCTTATGTCACACACATTTAACATCGACGATGTGTGAATTTGTAGCAAATTCGGGCAACTTCTGCGAGCACAGTAAGTAAAAAAAAAAAAACATTATTAAGCATAAAACAGCTAAATTTGCAATTAAAATGTAAGAAAAGACCAAACCACATCTTGGTGAACGCGTTGAGGGGAACAAAAGATTTAAGCAAGAAACCTGCACGTAGATGCGCCTTTTATATTTTGTATGTATTTGTACTTTTATGCGAAATCGTACTTTTCAAACTAGAGTCATCATAACTAACTGCCCAAGCAAATACAACCATAGAATAAGACTTGATTCAAATATAAACAAAAAAAAAAAGATTTATACGAGCGAATAAATAATCTTCAATACTTTCCCACCGTTTAAATAGAATAAAGTTTTAAATTGAAAAGTGAGTAGTCATTTATTAATCGACTTCCAAAAAAGGAGGAGGTTATCAGTTCGTCGGAATATTTTTTTTTTTTTTTTTTTTTTTATGTATGTTACCGCATAACTTTGGACCACGTCAACCGATTTCGATAATTCAGCGGAAAGGTAGTGTCTCAGAGGTGGTCCCATACTAATCTGGTTAAGATCCGATCAGCGGATCATGAGATATATATATATATATATTTTTTTTTTATATGAGAGTTGAAGTCGGTTTTTTTTTTTTCTAAAAATTTTAAGTGTATATACATATGTATGTAGTAGTAAATTCATAGCTGTAGGAAAAGTAAATTCATACGAAAGGTTTAAATGTATTTTTAGAATTTTATGCCACAACAGAAATGGAAGAGAGATAAATGGGTTAGGTTACACTGAGGGGACAAAATATTAAAATCAATCAGAAACGTAATTGGTACTACTACTCTGATGATTGCTTACTCTGTTTATCTGCAGGAGATTCCCAATAATAATACCCAATTGTTTATTTAACCAATTTTTCATCGCAACTTTAATTTAAAAGTCCGCCAAAAACCCACAAAAATACCGAAAAATACAATGGGGAGACAAAAAAATTCTTTAGCATTAAAAAATGGTTAAATAAACAATTGGGTATTACCACTGAAAGTTTTCGGAAGCGAACCAGAGTTTTCTGGTCGAAAAATATTGATTTTCAAGAATTCTATACCATTTCTACTAAAATTTCTAAAAATACATGGAAAACTTTAAGCGCTCTGAGTGACCTCCAAATATTTTTTGATTTCAAAATAATAATAAACATATATATTCAGATATAGATATATAGATATAGTTGTATTCGACTTAACAGCTACATTAATTGTTTCTGTTCACTTCTCATCAGAATATGAGAAAGCCAAGGACCAAGGCCCTACTAAGCACTTATAGTCACTCGCATACGGCGCCCACTAAATATATTAATTAAAATTTCCTAATCGTGTGTGAAGTGTGTTTCATCAGATGATGGGATTATTCGCCGCCGCATTCATTTAATATCATATCTTGTTGTCGTTCAGTATGTTTGTCCTTTGCGGATTGTTTTTTGTCTCTTCCCAGTTCATCCAAACTTAACTTCAACTTCTGAATGTTGTTGACTTGTTGGTTTGTGTTAAACTTGAAAGGAAATTAATACGAAATACAAAGATCGCGTTTCCAATTGCCGTTTCGTGTCCGAAACTTTTTGTTGCAGCATGACCAGCAGTTATCGGTGGAAATGAGAGTGCTGCTGTGTGGTGTTGGAGAAGGCTCCTGCCAGTAGCGGCGGTGGCTAAATGTGACAGTGACATAATAAATTGCATTTCATTTCTTGTATGCCGATTTGTCGCGCTGATATGCATGCAACAAGAGACAAGCGCATGCGTGTGAATTTGATGCTTTTCATGCAGGCATTCTGTTCGTACAAGTGTACAAGTGTCGATTGAGATGGTTCACAATGAACAGGCCAGTGGATATGTTACAAACTCAGCTCCGATGTGTGAAGGTGTCGATAAGATAGCAAGAAGTCTAAGAAATTATTTAAACCGAGTGTACCTACATATATGTTTTGCTTCTTCTTGTTTGGCGCTGATGCGCTAAGATTTTGGCCGAGTTCAATAAAGCACGTCAGCCTATTCGCTGGTGTGCCAATTGACACCTACATATTGCAAATGCCAAGTAAATACAATTCAGTCTCAATGAAAGCAAATAACTTGCTAGACAAGCTGAACTTGAGTGCGACGTAAGGTTTGTCCACTTGCAGTCCTTTAAAGCCTCCAAAAAATTTCTGAGCGAAATATTACCCAGTTTCTGACGGTAGCTTCAATGGTCGCTTGTGGGAGTGCTAAAACCGGTTGCGGACCACGACCTCTCTATACATACAAATGGTAAGATTTTTCATTACTAAATATTCCCGAGTGAATTGGCCACAAAGTGATATAAGTTCGTTATGTTTTCTTAAATTATCTAATCGAGACTTGCATTGGCAAACGGGTTTGGATGAATTTAGTTAGAGGCATGGCCAATGCCTCCAGCTAAGCTGTCAATACATATGTACGTGCAAACCCTCTCCACCTTTTTCCAAGTCCATTGCCATGAGGATTGCGAATATCTTGACATGAAATACTGAGGTATATTTTTCAAGAGAGAAGTGAAGATTTCACCCATTACTTTCGATATAGTCTCCAGACCATGATCCTGCGTGAATTTTGTTGCCATCAGTATAGATCATAAATCAGATTAAGGCAGATCTCAGCCTCAGCGAACTCAAGTTTGTAGTAATTACAGTTTAGATTTTATAAATTGATTTTTATTTTTTTTAGATCGTTATTTCATTTTTTCTTTCTTAATTTAATGTTTAATGTCTTAATGTTTATATGTTTTTGTTTAAAAGGTAAAATATTTTTTTTTTATTTCGTTTAGTTTTTGGAATTTTATTTTTTTTTTGTTTTTTGAATAAAATTCCTCTTTTTTAATTTTATTTTTAGATTTTACTGAAGAGTAAAAAAATACTTTTTTTTTAATATTCATTTATTGTTTTTTTCGTTTAATCTCGTTTTCTTTTTTTAATTTCAGTTTCTTTTACTTTTTAATATTTAATATAAATTTAATTTTTTTGTTGAAAAAAGAAAAATATATTTTTTATTCCACTTCATTTTATAGCTTACTTGATTTAATTTTTTTGTATTTTAAAATTTTTTTTGTTTAATTTTTAGATTTTGTTTTAAAAATAAATCTTTGAATTTTATTTTATTTTTAGGTACTAAGTATATTCTTCTTTCTTGATGTAATTTTTCCTTCTTTTTATCTAATTTTTAATGTTTATTGTTTTAAGAAGACATTTGTTAATCTCATTTAATTGATAAACATATTTTTATTTATTTTCGGTTTTCTTTAAATTTTTTTTTTTACTTGTTAGTTTTGGTTGTTTTAAAAAGAATAAAAAAATATTTTTTTGATTGAATTTAATCTTTAAAAATGTAATGCTAAAAGTCGAACAGCATTATGCTAAGACCTCCTTGTTAGCAGATTTTTCAATTAGCCTTACGAAAGACAGTAAGATAGTTGCCAGAATTGACGAAAGGCTTTTGTAATATGTAAGCCAAAAACTTCGTAAGGTATCAAATAGTTAAACACCTCATGAAATATCATCCACAATTGGTAAAGCTACTATATTTTGTTGTTGGGTTATTTTTATCTGCTGGGTGCTTATGTATATACAGATTTACATGCACTTTTTGCAAATGGCTGTCGATATGACGTCTTTTCCGAGTGTTGTCGGCATGTTATGGTTATTAATTGCCACCATAAAAGACGTAAACACTGTAACGGTGCTGCAGACGTGCACAAATGCCGCTGCGGCAGCCGATGGATCGCCATTGGCGAACTCCTGCAATGGTTGCAGCTTATTTAATTATCAAATATTAGCAATAAATTCCGTGGTTGTACATTTTCACACCTCCTGCAATGCGCTTAATTAACTATCATAAATGGTTGGCCATATTGCGAGCAACAATACGAACCATAACAGTAATGGTAAAAGCAGCAGTTACAGAAAATTTTAAGAATTTGTTATTGGTTAGCCTTGTAAGGTCTATTAGCATGGTAAAGGCTGTTTGAGTTTTATCTAAAATAGTAACGAGTTGAAGGAGCTTTTTTCCCATGTGGAATAAGATCACGGAAACTTATTTTACACACGAATATAAGCCATGCACTTTACTCAAGGGTGATAGACCATTACGGATTGAGGCCATGAGCTTACAAAACGAAGCTCGCGCGCAAAGATTTATTAAGCTTCCAATAGATTTTATTAGTATGTCTTGATGCAAGGTTCGACGGAGGCTGATTACAGAAACTCGAAGAAGAACCCAACTGATTACCAAGAAGGCCGATACAACAAACTATAGCCAATTTATTTGGATCGAATCTTAGCTTCTAGTGATTGAGTGATAGAGATTGTGCCAAACTAATTTGGTTTAGATCCAATTGGGCAATGAATAAATTATCGGCACTCTTAAATTTTTATATGAGAACTAGTAGGCCCGGGCAGACGTCGTCCTGCTCTACATCGATACATAGGCAGGTTACATGCATCGTATATGTTGTTTTTTTACGTTTTGATATCGAAAAAAATGTCTTGAATAGTTCAAATCTTTTATACCACATACTTATAAAAAGACTTTCATAATTTTACCTCTCGAACCTTTTGGGTCTTAGGCTAGTTATAGCTTTTTGACATAATTTTCAATGGAAAATCTGTCAAATAGGCTGCACCTAACATTAGACTCGACTTTATTTCATCTACGAGTATGACCCATTATTTGTAATAAATTGCTAACGGAGATCATTTTCTGCCATAAATATCTCTCTCTATGTACAATCCCAGTTCTTTAAAAAAATAGGTGGCTGAATATTTGCGGAGGAATGTGGAATAAACAATATATCTTGAGCTATTTTAAAAATATTTTCAAACATCTGGTCGTTCAGTTCGTTTTCGATTAATTTAATTTGTTCCCAAAACTCGCATACAGTTAGTACATTTTTAAATTTTTTTAAGTTCTCGTGCTTCGGTTGAAAAGGTGTGAGGTAGAAAAGTACAAAACCAATTCTATAACAAATCGGAATTACCAACCTTGTACTCTAAAAGAAATTTAGTCGATGCTAAAAATCGGCTATCGGCGGTCCCAAACGTAGTAGAAAGGCATGGTTTTGTAGAGTGGTCAACTCTGTTTACTCTTCGGTGCTCCAATTTGGGCAAGAGCAATGAGCATACAAAATTACGCGAAAACACTCACCTGTATCACCTAATTGCACCAACGACTATTTGTGGATTCCGAACAATATCTGATGAAGTAGTCTTCGTAATCACCGGACTGATTCCGGTAGATATCGTGGCAAACGAGATGCAACCTTATTAGCGTTTGGCAGATGCCAGTTTAAACCGAAAATAAGCCGCAGAACAAAAGAGACGTCGCTCTATAAAAATCTGGCAAAAGCTTTGGGATGAAGCGAAAAAGGGTAGGTGGACCTACAAGCTCATTGCAGGCATTAAAATTTGGCTGAAACGAGCTCGCGGAGACTCAAACTACTATTGCGCACATATCTTTCGAATCCTTAAAGAGTTAAGCCGATCTGAACAATCTATAACCGGTTAAATAACGTAGCGAGCCTATTGGGAGAGTGATTTATAGAGGAATTTTAGTACGCAGGTGCAGCTGTGAGGCTGCAAGTCGTGCACACTTATATGCCGGTATAGTAGTACTCATGAGAGTTCCCTATTCACGGGTGTCATAAAAAAATACTAGTTTTACCCATCCACCAAACATTAAATAGTTCTACTTTATTTATTTATCTAAAGGGAATATAACTATAAATAATTATACTACCCACAAAATATAACAGCACTACCTACAGGGCCTTCGGCGGTATATAGTTCTAGTTTCTTTTTATTTATAGAAAAATAATGATATCTTGGCTAATTCGAAATTTACCCCCAAAATGTGAAAGTATGTCTCAAACAGATTTTTTTCCAGTAAATACTCGTTGTTAAACTTTTCCTGCAAGGTAAATACATAATAGTATGTTTATATGCATATATACATACTCACACGTGAGTAGCAATCAAATATGTTACGCACAATTATTTTTCAATTTACCACTTAATTAAAAGGCTGAAACTCCATTTTAGACAATGCCAGCTCCTACATGCATACATACATACAAACATGTGTATGTAAGTATGTACGTACATAGATGGGTTTAAGCGAAATAAGCATTTGATAAAATGTTTTATTCCTTTCAATCTGAGTTTTTATGTGGGTTTGAAAGCAATAGTACAATTTTTCAAAGCCTAGTAGTTGGATAGCAAATTTTGTTTTAGCTATTACTTCAGTAACTGCTATTTGATTAATGATTTTTATTTGTTTTGAGTAAATTAGAAAAATGTGTTAAACTAAAATTGCTTTGAAATTCTCTATTGTCCTTCCAAGTCTATCACAGCGGGCATTGCTGTTAGCTCCGGGTGATTAGTAATATGATTTCCTCAGTCGGCTTTTTAAATATCTTTAAAAACAAATTGAAGCCTGGTGTTTACAAGTCTTTGTTAAAGGCAGGATATGTTAATAAGTACATGTCAATTAACACTAAGCATTTAAAATTTATAAAAGGTAATGAAGTTTCCCGCTGTACTCTTTTCAAATGTTACTCCTTTAAAGGTTGGTAAAAGCTCTGCTGAACAGAAAGAAAAATGAAGATTGCTTGCATTCATACATACATATGTAGTTACATAAATACTTCTAAGGAGTCATTAATTATGTTTTCTTTTGCCACAAATTAAGTCTTAATATTTAGCTGCTTTAATTATGAATACAAAGATATATACATACGTACGTCCAAATCTCTCTTTTGCTGGAGGGACGCCATATATGTAGAAGAAGAAAAACAACAGAAATCTGAAAAAATGGCATCCCGGCTTTTAGTCAGGTTTTTCCCCTTCGTTAAAAATAAATAAAAACTAAAAATTAATAATGGATCTAGTTCTAAAATTCCAAATTTACTTGAAATCTTAATTTGTTTGCTTAAGTTGTTAAGCAAAGTGGAAAAGGGTAAAGTTGCAAGAAAGACACGACATAAAAGCAGATATGGAAGACCACTATGAGTACTTATTTACTTTAGTCTTATGTCTTATATATGCATGTTTATTCTTATGCCTTACATAACATAATAGCATCAGAAAAGAAATAGAATGTATTTTATCAGAAGCTGTGTCGCAAGGAATGCTGTGGAAGCTAAATTTTTTGTTACATTTTTTCGATCAAAAATAACAGTTTACTATCGATCTTCATATTGTTTTATTGCATCGCTTATTTGCAGGGACCGTCAATAGCAGTTATTTTTTTCAACAGTCAAACCTGGCCAGATATTTGTTAAGTTCGAAATAAAAGTCTTTCCGGATATTAGGCGTGTTATTTTAGTCCGAATTTTTAGGAAAAATTTTAGATGTTATCTTTGAATAAAAAAAGCTAACCAGCACCAATTTATATTCAAATATGAAATAGACAAATTCCTTTTGCTTGTTTTCTTGAATAAAAAAAAAACACTGTTTTCCAAAGGAGAAGGAGCAAACCATTCATGCGTTGATTAGGCATGATGAAAGGATAGGAGTGGAAGGGATAACGAGTAAGCTGTGGGGTAGGCAACGGTTTTTCGTTGTGGTTATCGGCAACTGTCCCCTTGGTTTATTACACTGTAGGACCAGTTTTTATCTGGGGAATTCATGAAACCAAATTTTTTTAAAGTCTTGATTGTAAGTAGGATAGTAATTTTTCAGTTTTTACAGATTGGCGGTTTTAAGCGTTTTATTCTCAATTTGAAGCTGGGGATCGCAGATCAGCATTTAAAACAATTTAAAGTAATTTTAAATGCAAATGTTTGTACCATTAAGAACACTTTCAAGGGGTTTTGGGGTCCGAGGAATCTGATTTGCAATTTATTTATTTTGCCAAAACGGCCGCTGGGTGCGCTATGATGCATAAAATATGGAAGGAACGTGATAGAAAAGTACAAACGATGTTTCTCAATAATGTTTCTTCATGTTTGTTTGCATTAAAAATTATTTCTAGTTTTCTTAAATGCTGCTCTGCATTAAAAATTATTTCTAGTTTTCTTAAATGCTGCTCTGCGATCACTAACTTCTAATTTAAAACAAAAAAACAACGCTTAAAATCACTAACCTGGGAAAACTGAGCTATCGCTTTCCTATATATAATCCAGACTTTAAGAAAAACTTGTTTTCATCGATTCCTCAGCAGCTGCCGAACAGTGTTATAATATGACAGTCCCTACTAAAGAGGGCCATTTCAATAGTTAAACCTTGTCCCTGCGCCTTCTGACTAACATCAATGATGATTAATAACTACATACAAATACAATAGAACGGTTTATTCTGCGAAAATTATAGTCGTACTTTTTTCAAATATGTTACTGTTAGCTGTGAAGTTTATTTAATTCATTTAGTGTGCTTTGAAGTCAAAATATCCGGCTGTCAAAATAACCGAGCTTTATTTTACACTTTTTTATTTTCAATTGAAATATCAAGTATCGGAGGTTTGGCATCATTTCTTCTGTGACAAATACTCGTGAAGATATTAAAAAAGAAATCTTTACATTATTTTAAGAAATCAAAACTTCACCCAAAATTATGAACAAATGCAGTTATATACATATGTACATTAGGATGGTTCAAAATAAGCAAAGTCGGATCTTTACTGCTCTCACCCCCTAGGATTGTTCTGTATAGAAAAAAATGTTCACCTATTTTTTATTTTCAAATCAAAAAAATATTTGTAGGTCGCTCAAAACGCGCAAAATTGTTTAGGTATTTTATATGGCGAGAAAACACTTTTCGTAGAAATGGTACAAAATTCTTGAAAATCAGGAGGCTCCCAATAAAAAAACCCAATTTTTTATCTAACAAATTTTTAATACTTAACATTTTTAATTTATCCCTCATTGCATTTTTTGGCATTTGCTGGGTGTTTTGGCAGACTGAACCAGAAATGGTTAAATAAATAATAGGATATCATTACTTGGATTCTTCTGAAGAGAAACAGAGTTCTCCGATCGAAAAATATGGATCTTCAAGAATTTTATACCATTTTTATGAAAATTTGTTTTTTTGCCATATGATCACATATATGTATCTCGGTAACCGTTCTACCAATTTGTACCAAACTCGGTATGGTTATTGTGCTTGCCACA
>NW_016166885.1:0-5287 GCF_001687245.7 Rhagoletis zephyria | reverse complement strand
GAAATACCTGAAAAACTTTGAGCGCTTTGAGCGACCTCTAACCATTGTTTGATTTCAAAATAAATATAGTAACTTTTTCCGTACAAAACAACCTAGGGGGTGCGAGCGTAAAAATTCCCACTCTACTTTTTGACATTCATTTTTGGACCACCCTATTGTACATGCTTGCATATCAATCTGCAAGTGCTTTGTTAATTTACATACGCTTTTTGAATAAAGAAAGAAAAAATAATACATTTTTTCCTTCCTAAGATTGTTTGCTTAACTCAGGAGTGGCGGCCTACCACAATTCTCCCAACAAAGGTATGTAAATAGCAATTTACCAATTAGCGGTTGAGTGTTACTCTTGTTATTTGTTTTTGAATACCGCTTGAAGCGTGAAAACGTTTGATGTTGCCATACAATGTTTGCGGTGATTATTCTGTATTTTTTTGGATGTCGAGTATGATCTTTGGAAACTTCAGTGAATAAGCTTGATTTATCTACTGGATTTCCAAGATATGTAAATACGAGAAGGTGGAATAGTATATGAAATTAGTGTAGTATACATTTATGTTTAAAATCTTAAAACAAAACCAAAACGATGGTATCAATCGTAGGAAACGTAATAGGACATAATAATTGTATTTGTAAACAACTAAATCGAATAGGGTTGGTGATTCATGGGAAATTTCCAAAAATAATTTTACACGTTTTATATTAAATTCATGTATCCAAAAGAAGCAGAAGTTATATCAACGAGTAAAGGTGCAGGCGGGTAGACATGTGTTAGAAAACACATTTAGATTTCAATGACACTTTGCCTAATTAAAAACGAGTTTGTAAAAGTACGCCAAAAAGTAGAGCTCCCTAATTCCAATACATACGAAAATATGTATGTGCAAAAGTATCTTAGCACATATGTAGGTAAGTAGGTACATATTTCTTTAAATTCACTTACCACATTTGTAATTTATCCTATCTTCAAAAGCCTTGCCACCAGGTTAAAGATCATTTGTCACTTTGGACACAAAAAGTGAAGGGTGTTAAATTGAGCGGCAACAAAATGCATTCAGGCCGAACCATTTTTTTAGCATCAACCCTTGAATAATATTCGGATATTCATTTCACGTATAAACCACAATGGCATACCCATATAAGATTAGGTATAAAAAAGTCTTAATAGTTATTCGATTTTCAAGAAGGGTGGAAGTATTCAGCCACCAAACAAAATTAAAGGCATATATGTACACGGTTAAAAATTTCGGTTTTAATTTTAAACTTTTTGGACTACATATATGACCAAACTAAATTCAGTTTCAAATACAAACCTTCCAAGTTTATAAAAAAGAGAGCACATATGTTGGGTTTAGAATGTAAACAATTCGGTTTAAATGTTAAACCCAAACATTTTCATAATTAAGAATAAATAAAAGCAAAACGTTCAAAATTATTGAAATCGGACTAAAATTACGGCTTTTCATATAACGGTAAATTTTAGAAATGCTCGAAACGTCAATATTTCGAAATTTAAGGACGCTAATTTATTCAAAATTGATACACCCCGGCTTACCATGTAGCTGTAGCTTTCGGAAAGGTGAAAAGGCATATATGTAATACTTGCGCCGGGTATTTAATGTTCGGCCCCGCCCGAACTTAGACTTTCTTACTTGTTATTTTTTGTTTTGGTGGAAAATAGTTTAATTCAACCCATTCCCGTTTTATGACAGTTTAAAATATGCGAAAACTGATTTGTTAAACTCATTGTCCAAATACTAAACCGAATCAAATATTTTGCAGCTCTTATTCTAATTTTATGGACATATTGTTACAAGAACAATTTTAATTTTGTAGGACACAAGAGGACGTAAGAATTCTATTCTACTATTACAATTCGACGTACCATATATCTACATATGTTTAGAACAATCAAAAGACAACGAACTGATTCCGAGTGCTTAAAAATAATCCCTTAAATTGTTCCGAGGCCCAGGCATTGTGGTTACTCATTGAAAATTTATTGCGATTACATACATACTTATTTATACTGGTATACATACCATAAAATCATTTTCCGTAAATCTAATTTTCGAACATATTCTTATTTAAGCGAAAGGGTGGGTTTGGCTACATCGGCAAAAGGTTGTAATTACCGTTGTCACTACTCGTTTGAGTGTTTGTAGTACATTCGGCATTGTGGGCGTAAAATTGCATTTTCATATATGTAGATGATAGAGAGATGAATGTAGTTGGTACGTCTGGCAAGATTACGTTGTTTTGGATTTTTACTTCGTTTTTGTTTTTTGAAGCCTATTTTAGCATTTTTTCGTTCTACTTATATTATATTATTAGGGTGGTCCTTAAATGTAGGAAGCAAATTTATATATCAGATTTCCTTAGCCTCAACCCTTTAAGTCGATGCTACTATAGTCGAAGGTATCACATATAAATTTTGGTCCCGATTGGAGACGGTTAAGGCGTGGCGCACAGGGGTCATAATTCAGATTACCCTATGAAAACGCCTCAGCCGACTCAGATCGGGACCAAAATTTATATGTGATATCTTCGGCTATGGCAGTATCGATTTAGGGTATGAGTTGGTAAAAAAATTAGTTTTAATTTTTTGAGTCTCTATAGAGGAATATGTGTTTTGGGCTCTGTGTGACACGCCTTAACCTTCTCCAATCGCGACCATAATTTGTATGTGCTATCTGTGACCGTGGTATTACTGATTGAAGGGATGAGACTGAAAAACTCGCTCATTTGATTTTTTAAGGATCACCCTTTTTTTGTCGGTCACTGCGGTCTCGTACAATTTTACGCATCGGGAAATGAACGGAAAACGACTAAAAAGTTCGAAAAAATGTGCGTTTTATTTACCCGGAAACGCACAGAAAACTACTTAAGTTTTCACTAATTCTCGTATCCGGAAAACGTTCGAAAATGATGATGTTATTTGGAAGTAATGATTGTATTTTATTTGTTCGAGCTGAACATTTGAAAGTATGTATACGTAAAACGGCAGTATCTGAGCATGCACAGGATCGTCCTAGCATTTGTTAGCTTTTAGAAGGTGCCGGGTTCGAATGCCGTTAGGTGTTTCCTTATTTTATTTTTATTTTTTCGAACGATGAAATTATGAAAAAATTTCCGAAAAACAGCCAAAAATGTATCCGTTTCAAAACCATTTTCGGTTCTTGTCTGTACATATATTACTGCCGCACACATAAGTGGAAAAACAGATTGTCAAAATATTCGAAAATGGAATCGGTAAACAGAAAAAAATCCACATTTCATTTACTGTGCTTTTTGGTTCCAGCCACTTTATTTAAAAGAGGAAATATGTTGGAATCATATAAATAGCTGTACATACATACATATCTATGTTTGTCAACCCATCAAATTACATGCATTTGTATATCGAGCCATAATCGTGAAAAAAACATAATCAGCATTTTATTTTATTTTCCTTTGGACACAGAAGTGCTTGTAGAGCCTGTAGATGCATATGCATCAAAAAGGAAAAAAACAAAAAAATCGATTACTTCTTTTGCGGTTAGGGCTCGTAAAGTAATTAAATAAATTAAAAAAAATACTTTCCTTATTTGAAGCGGAGCGATGAGAAAAAAACACTTTTGCTCTGAAGCACTGAAAATGAGGCACTAGATAGAAAAGTTTTTGAAATAGGCAGCCGCTAGACGGATATGTTGGTAAAAGCAATTTTCCTACCGTAAACTTAGCCTGAGTTTAAGCACAGTTTTCAACGAGAAATAAAGCACAAAACGCAATAACAAACAACCATTTCAACTATCCGTACTAATATTATAAATCCGAAAGTGAGTTTGTTTATTTGTTACGCTTTTACGTTTTAACTATTCAACCGATTCTCATTAAAATTTCTACACTGGTGCCATTTAGCCCAACTTAAAATATAGGATAGATTTAACCTCGAATATACGAGGGGGCGAGGCACCTCCCATAAAACGGAATTTTCATACCGCACGTCATATCTCAAAAAATATTTTTGATAGGGGAACTTGGTATAGATACATATATGCATATAAAATCAATTCCATACTCATGGAGGAGGGCTGCCACCTGTATAAAAAATCAAATTCGACTTGAACTAAGGGACTAATTTATTTGAAAATTATATTAAAGAATGGATGACAAGAGGCTTAAAAAAGTTGTAGTTTGAAAGTATTTTGGAAAGGGTTGCCACCTGTTCGAAAAGCCAAAACTAAGTTAATTTTTAGCAAGCTATCTGAATAATTAATATATGGGTGTCAAATGAAAGATTGCTAAGAAACCTTCAGATTGAGCATTTAAAATATTACTGAGGTCTTTTACAAGCGTTGCCACCTGTTTAAAAACTAAATTCATTTATTTTAAATGAATTACTGCAACTGGGTATTAATCGCAACATTTTTGATAAGGCTTTTAGTTCTAAACTACATGTGGGAGGGTTGCCACCTGTTTGAAAAATCAAAAACTTCTTAAACTAAAGGAATTTGATAATTGGAATATGTATCACAATATGGACGTCAGACAAGAGGGATTTAATACGAAAATATTTCGAAGAGGTTTGCCACCTGTTTTAATAGTCGAGTTTAAATTAGAAATGTTCAGCTTGGATATGTAGAGTTTTCTGAGGGTTTTGAAGAGGGTTGCCACCTATTTAAAATCTAAATTCGATTACAATTATATTAAGAGTTTAATGAGTTATTATACATAACGTAAGTTTTACTCGGAAGAGTCTTGAAAAGGCTTTATTTCTAAGCCACATATATGTATATAGCAGGGACTCCACATGTTTGAAACTCAAATTAAACTAGAATTATACGAATTAACGGTTTAAAAAGTAAAATTCAAAATTTTGAAACATTTCAATGAATCATTACGACATAGGCATCAATCGAAATGATTTTTAAATGGCTTAATTTCTCAACTACATGCACATAAGTATGAAAAAGTATCACAAGAGAGAGGCTTCAGATAGTTTTAGATTAAAATTTCTTTTAAGACATTTAAAACATTTAAAGTCTCCTGATTTTTGCATATTTTAAGTATGTTGAGTTAAATTAAAGTAAATTACACCTAATGCAGTACGTAGAAGTTTCATACACTCAGCGAAGCGGGTGAGAGCGATCTAGTTTCCGATAAAATATAAACTGTAGAAGAATCAGTTTCAACCCCGAACCAGGTAAGTGCCACTAAGGTAATGAGGTCCAGTTCCAATTCGCTTGCTATCACTAGAAAGGTTTTGAATTTTATTAATAATTCACATTCACATTTAATTCCTCAACCT
>NW_016166884.1:0-22917 GCF_001687245.7 Rhagoletis zephyria | reverse complement strand
ACTCGACCATAACTTTAAACCTGGTCTCCCGCTCTCCCTCAGCTAAACAAAAGTATTATTTAATCTTTATTAAGTTACAATTTATTGTGTTCCTGTAAAAACTCTGTCTCGATGTAGTCTCTCTCCAGCAAAATTGCAGATGCACGTATGTAAAATAAAATAAAATTAAATAGTGTCAGTTTCTGTCGAAATTCGACCGTTTTTTTTAGAATTTAAGACCCTCGCAGAGGTTTTCTAACTTAGCACGACGTTTAACTTATAAGGTAGAAAATTACTCTGCGCAAAATCCCCTGTTTTGTAACTAAAACGGAACTAACATTTTTTATTCCTCTGAAGGTTTTTGGTGGACTTGGAATTGACCCGATAAATTCCGATAAATTTCGATATTTATACATATCGATAACTAAATGAATTTCAAAAAACCTAAAATCCAACAACTACTAGCTTTGATAATTTTAGATCACTGTGCGTTTCGATAAATTTCAATAACTCAAAAATTCATGTATATCGATATAAATCGACAATTCGGTAAACTTTGCATCACTCTATAAATTTCGTTACATCGGTAAATTTTGAAAGCTACCAATTTTTCAAAAGCTATCGACATATTCCGATAACTCGTTTCACTCCGTTAACACGATAAAATTCGATAAGCATTGATAAGTCGATGAAGTTATATAACCTTGATATTTCGACAACTCGATATATTTTGGAAATTCCAAAAACATCGACTCAATAAATCGAAAAATGTATGTAAATCAATAAATATCGATAATGAAAGAACTCGATTCATTACGATAACTTGATAAATTTCATTAGCTTGAGAATTTTTGGTGATCGCATAAATTTTGATAGTCGATATCTTAAAATATAAAAATCCCGTGTCACTGTGTTCGTTTACGCTTATCTCCGAAACCGCTTAACCGAATTCAATTAAGTTTTGCGGGTGTGTATTGTTGCTTCCAACTTAAAAGACAGGATAGTTTTTAATTCGAGAAAAAATAATTTTTTTTCATCGAAATTTTTCATATGCTTCTCGCAACGTTCTTAAAAATCCCGTGTCGCTATGTTCGTTTACGCTAACTACAAACTGCCCATATCCGATGCGGGAGTTTTCCAATGTTATTCGCGGCTACGCTTCATATGTATGTTTATGTTGGGTAGAAATAGGTACGATAGCAACAAAATATAATTATACAAATTATAAACATGCGTACATCAACAGCAACAAAAAATTTACCGTTTGGACACCATGCAATGTTATCCATTCCCCTGGCTGATGTTTGAACCGTAACCAGATTTCGTTTTTTTTTTTTCAAACGTAGTTAACAATAATAACAATATTTTGTAAATTTCGATATCAAATGAAACGTAAGAAACAATATGGGTCTTCACACCGAGCTCGGTATTCGGTATTTAACTCGGTGTCGGGTAATTTATTCAAGTGTTTTTTTTGTGTAAAATAGTATTACACAAACAAAATACATGGGAAAAAATTACCGAACACCGAGTTACCGAGTACCAAGCTTCGGTGTGAAGACCCATAATATCTACGATGGATATAACCTGCTATGTATCGGTGCGTAGCAGGACAACGTCTGCCCGGGCTTACTATAAATTAGTAAATTTCGGCAACTCAATAAACACTGATCTATTTGAATAATTTAATACGTTACGATAACTCTATAGACACTGATTATTTGATAAATTTCAATAACTATAAACTTCGGTAATAAATTTTATTGACTTGATAACTCTCGATAACTAAATTTTTTATGAATGAATTTTCCACCAAATCTGACACCATAAAAACATCTACAGAAAAAATCCTTTCCAATAGTTTTTTTTATACCCGAGCGCACTTGTGCACAAGGGTATATTAATTTTGTTCACATAACGGTTGTTTGTAACAGCCAAAACGAATCGAGATAGATATAGCCAAATGTATACATAAATGCTCAGAATGAATAGAGAAGTCGATTAAGCCATGTCTGCCTGTCCGTCCGTCTGTCCGTCCGACCGTGTACACGATAACTCGAGCAAAAATTGAGATATCTCAACGAAATTTGGTATGTAGGTTTCCATTTATCCAAGGTAGGTTGGTATTGAAAATGGGCGAAATCGGACTGTAACCACGCCCACTTCCCATATAACGGTAATTTACAGAAATACGAAAACTGCGATATTTTAGTAACTACTGAAGATAATTCACTCAAAACTGATATTTACACTAATTTTCTGACGAAAAATACGAATATTATAAATTTTTATATACATGTGTATATCTTGCTAACCGCTGCACCAACTTCTTCCAAACTTGGCACAGTTATTGGCCTTGGTACAGGATACAAACCGGGCTAAAATTTTTAAAATCGGACAATAACCACGCCCACATCCCATATAACGGTAATTTAGAGAAATACAAAACCTTCAATAAATCAGTAAATATTAAAGCAAATTTATTCAATAGCATCAATTTGCAACAACTCTTTACCAAGAAATACGTTTATGTTAAAATTTTGAAAAATGGGCGTGGCACCGCCCACTTATGATCACATATATGTAACCGTTCTATCAATTTGTACCAAACTCGGTATGGTTATTGTGCTTGCCACATAAAAGCAAAACGTTGAAAATTATTGAAATCGGAGTAAAATTACGGCCGCTTTTGATATAACGGTAAATTTGAGAAATGCTTGAAACTGCAATATTTCGAAATTTAAGGACGCTAATTTACTCAAAACTGATACACCCCGGCTTACCATGTAGCGGTAGCTTTCGGAAAGACGAAAATCATAAATTTAATATTTGCGCCGGTTATTTAATGTTCAGCTCCGCCCGAACTTAGACTTTCCGGCTTGTTTTACTTCATATTCCCCTGTAAAACTGAATTCGTGTGAATATACCAATTTTTTAAATTTTGGGCACAAAATGGGTATCAAATATCACGGCGCACTATTAATAACGTTTAAACAAAACGTTAGAGCTGCAGCAAAAAAATTCGAAGTATCTCAATTTTGCGCCCGGAGTTTTAGTGCCAATGCACCAAATTAATAATACCAAGAAAATGTGCTTACCTAGTCTAGAAATCGGAAATTGGTTCACTGGCGCTGCACTAATTATTTATTTATATATGCCCGTACACACTTTGCATACAACAGCCGGAAAACGACGATGACAGCACAAAGAGCAAGTGACCTAAGCTTTATATTGCAATTAAAAATATTCTTCTATAACCATAAACCACACAGAGCACTAAGGAAAGTGTACACATTTTGTACGTACTAAAATCTTAGGTGTCATGTGGACGGCGAATCGTTAATATCTAAGTGGTTTCATATAAAATTTTCTCCCACAACTAATTAACTTTGTGGGCGCAAACACTGCCACAAACAGTTTACAAGACGAACACAACTAACCATAGCCAACCAGAGGCCATACATAAAAGTGAAAGCCACTTCCACGAAAGTCAAGCAAAACCATAACAAAAATCGCAGCCAATTCAAACACAGAATATGAGTTAACTCATCAAAAATATATGTATACATACATACATACAACGGATAAAAGGAGGTCGACTAAGCGCATTCCCTTGGCGGTCTTTAATATTTCACTCAACCAACAATCGATTGGCGTTGACGTGCAAGTTTATGTATATATTTATGTATGTACGTATATGTAGTTTTAATATATAAGACTCCGTTACAGCGCAAGGAGGCAAGAGCACCGTGCCCAATGCGCCGTTCGTTCCAAGCCAAGTAGGTCACAAGGATAACCATTAATTTATAATTTCTTTTTACAAAAATTTCACTTTACTTTACGATGGTTCCCCAATTTCCCGCTCAACATTTTGCCAACCAACCGAACACTACTTACACACTCATCCACTCACTCACTCACTTGCCGGCTGCACACACCGTCAACCCACTTTATACTTCCATTCATTCATTCATTCATCATCAACCAAGAAACATTACCGCTAATACAACCACAACGACTACAAAAACAAATGCAAATACACACAAAGAACATTGAAAGCGCATAAAATAAAATATGAATCATAAAAGTCGATGTTAAAAAATTGAATTTCTACTTTCAGCGCCAATTTCGGTATGACGTAAAACTAGATAAGTAAGTAGTAAGTAGAAAAAAATCGCAAACTATAAAAAACACCCAAAACTCTCGGAAAAGTAAAAGCGAATAATGCAAGACATAGAGGAAAGTTGGTGGAAAGTTGTAAAAAGCACAATCACAGCAGCGCACAATGAGGCGAGCGAGTAAATTTACTGCGCTGCAATGCATCAATCAATGAGCCAAAACTTTTCAATGAATTATGAAATTCGAGAGTTTTTTGTCGGTGCGTTGATGTATGCAAGCGGAACAATAAAGCAGCGATAATCTGAATAGTGAATCGAGTAAAGTAAAGTTATAAGAATTAGAGCTGCATAAGCACCAAGGATGGATGCAAAGCAAAGTAAAGTGCAGCATAGAAATCATAATAATAAAATGCAATCTCAAAGCGAGCAAACATTTGAAAAGGCAATGGATACGAAGCAAAGGCCAACAAAGAAAAGTTGCATAATAAATATGCGTTTGCAAAAAGCGCAAATCGTAAATCGCAAATCGCCTATGGACACTTGACGCAAACTTCTTTATAGGCCAAAGTGTACAAAGCGTCATAAGCAAACAGCAAATTCCACAAAGAAATAATAAAAGGTCGTGCGAAAAGTATGTGGCGCATTGATTGCCTCAAGCATTTCGTCGTAGTGGTGGCACAGGAGCCTGCCTGCACGTTGCCAACAAAGTTAACGACAATGACAGCTACAGCGACAACAAAAATTTGTCATATGCGCACATCAAACAAGCTAACGGCCAATTTTCCCATAAATGCTTCCTCCATTCAAAGGCAGGCAGAAAAATGAATAATTTTTCGGCAGGCAAGCAATAAGCCACTAAAGTAGCTTAGACGCCCACACGCACGAAGAGTTGTGCATACGATTCGCTTGCAAGTTCCACACGAAGCAGACTCAGCCAGAGCGAAAGTTATTAAGTGAGAACGCGCAGAAATAATTACATATAACTATGTTGGTGCAACAGTGCGTATGAGTTCTGTGCCTAGGTGTGCGGAATGAGCAGAAGAGCGCGCGTTTTAAGAGAAAATTTCCCAGTAAAAAGGATATGAAAATAGATGTTGTAGCAACATATTTGGCCTTTACCTTAAACTTTAATGGGCTATATTCGCTGATAGAAAGTACGCAGGCAAGCGATGCTTGTTGTTTTAATAAAGTATATGTACGCATTATTGTTAGCATGAATGCGGCAAAAAGAAATTATGGGACAAAATATGACCAACTTTGATGGATAATTTTAGTAATAATTTACATAAAGAAGAGATAGTGAGATGCTATATTCTACAGCATAAAAAACGTTTTTTTTTTTCTTCTTATTTTTAAAACTTTTTCCGGACTTTCTTAATAAGGTTTCCTCGCATTTTTTCTACATTTGTTGAGATTCTTCGTGTATCAATTTTGGCATTTTCAAGAAATCTTAGAATTTTTTGGACTTTCTAGATGTACCACGATACTTCGCCTCTTTTCCTGACCTTGCCATGAGAATCACACGGAAGGGAGTTAGTCTGTCTGGAGATACGTTTCGTATCAAACGGCTTTAAACGGTTTTCTCCCAATTCTTACGGAGCTGGTGGTGTCGTTTTACACAGCAGCATTCCTTTCATGGGGATACTAAATTCAGACATCACAGCAAAAAAGCAACTTCATTTGGTGCCGGCGAAATTGGCTTTGGAATCGACAACTATGTATGCAAATGGCTCCTCCTCTCGTGCGTCTTTTCCAAAAATTCTTTGCTTTAAACATAGGTAAGCGGTGAAGATTTTTGGGCGTTAAAGACTCTCTGTCAAAAGCGTCATATTGAACTCTTAAAAAGGCGAGGTTTCGGCCGCTGTGGTTGAGTGTTTGGAGGTGCAGACTACCATACCGTAGGACCTACGCTAGATTCCTGGTCTCAGGAACATCTAAGTCGCCTTTGGGTCCTTTCAGTTTGTGTAATAACAATAAGACTTACGGCACAAATGGGAGAAGAAGCTCGTCCATACATTTAATAAAAGTGTATGCGCCAAAATATTATTATTAAGGAGCACAAAAAGGATTCCTATTAGTCTAAAACTACCACAAACTTTACAGCAATCGTTGTGTGTTAAACGCACTTCTCGAATTCTCAAAACAAACAAAAAACGAAAAAGCAAGCAAGCAAATAAAACAAGCGGTGATAACACCAACAAAACAAGCAGTGTGGCGATCATTTTCAGCGAAATATTGGGCGCGATTATTTGAGTGTAAAATGTTCACTCCTACCAAAATGATGGCGTATAATGAAAAAACTTTAAGGTTTGCTTGTCCACCCCTCCACCGATTTACTAACTTATTCGTTTTGCTTATGCAGAAAGATAAATATTGAAGTCAAGACAACGAAGTCTCAATGGTCGCGTGGCTGGCAGGTGGTTACACAGAAGTAGAAAATGAAATTACCTTCCAGCTGGCTGGCATGCTTTATTTAGCCGCTTACATTGGTACTTTCAAGATTGTGAGGGATGACAAAAATTTATTTTTATTTCCACTTAACAAAATAAAAAATACATACTTATATACGTAGTATATTCTTCTATTTATTTATGGCGTGAATGGCTTTTTAAGCCAATACAACAACAATTCAATGCAATTTAATGTATGGAAATGTATTTGAATCGAATAAATAACGCACAAGTATTCAATTCACGAGATTTACGCGATAAAAAGAACGATTGAAATTGATTCAATTCGATTCAGCGGGCAGAGACAGAAGACGTGTGGCAAACACCTTTAGCACTAACGGCGCACGTACATACATATGTATGTATATGTAGATAGGAACGTGCGCGAGTGTGCTACATGGCGTATGAGTGACGTTGAATTGTAAATAACTTTTATTCAATGCATTTTATAGCGTAAATAAACCGTGCAAAATGCGATTGTGTGACACATATGTTGGTACTTACATACATACATAGGAATATATGCATGAGTACAGCGAAATGTATTTTATNACAAAAACAAATGCAAATACACACAAAGAACATTGAAAGCGCATAAAATAAAATATGAATCATAAAAGTCGATGTTAAAAAATTGAATTTCTACTTTCAGCGCCAATTTCGGTATGACGTAAAACTAGATAAGTAAGTAGTAAGTACAAAAAAAAATCGCAAACTATAAAAAAACACCCAAAACTCTCGGAAAAGTAAAAGCGAATAATGCAAGACATAGAGGAAAGTTGGAGGAAAGTTGTAAAAAGCACAATCACAGCAGCGCACAATGAGGCGAGCGAGTAAATTTACTGCGCTGCAATGCATCAATCAATGAGCCAAAACTTTTCAATGAATTATGAAATTCGAGAGCTTTTTGTCGGTGCGTTGATGTATGCAAGCGGAACAATAAAGCAGCGATAATCTGAATAGTGAATCGAGTAAAGTAAAGTTATAAGAATTAGAGCTGCATAAGCACCAAGGATGGATGCAAAGCAAAGTAAAGTGCAGCATAGAAATCATAATAATAAAATGCAATCTCAAAGCGAGCAAACATTTGAAAAGGCAAAGGATACGAAGCAAAGGCCAACAAAGAAAAGTTGCATAATAAATATGCGTTTGCGAAAAGCGCAAATCGCAAATCGCAAATCGCCTATGGACACTTGACGCAAACTTCTTTATAGGCCAAAGTGTACAAAGCGTCATAGGCAAACAGCAAATTCCACAAAGAAATAATAAAAGGTCGTGCGAAAAGTATGTGGCGCATTGATTGCCTCAAGCATTTCGTCGTAGTGGTGGCACAGGAGCCTGCCTGCACGTTGCCAACAAAGTTAACGACAATGACAGCTAACAGCGACAACAAAAATTTGTCATATGCGCACATCAAACAAGCTAACGGCCAATTTTCCCATCAATGCTTCCTCCATTCAAAGGCAGGCAGAAAAATGAATAATTTTTCGGCAGCCAAGCAATAAGCCGCTAAAGTAGCTTAGACGCCCACACACACGAAGAGTTGTGCATACGATTCGCTTGCAAGTTCCACACGAAGCAGACTCAGCCAGAGCGAAAGTGAATAAGTGAGAGCGCGCAGAAATATTTAGGTATATGTAGGTGCAACAGTGCGTATGAGTTCTGTGCCTAGGTGTGCGGAAGGAGCAGAAAAGCGCGCGTTTTAAGAGAAAATTTCCCAGTAAAAAGGATATGGAATTAATTTTGTAGCAACATATTTGGCCTTTACCTTAAACTTTAATAGGCTATGCGCTGATAGAAAGTACGCAGGCAAGCGATGCTTGTTGTTTTAATAAAGTATATGTACGCATTATTGTTAGCATGAATGCGGCAAAAAAAAAATTATGGGACAAAATATGACCAACTTTGATGGATCATTTTAGTAATAATTTACATAAAGAAGAGATAGTGAGATGCTAAATTCTACAGCATAAAAAATGTTTTTTTTCTTCTTATTTTTAAAACTTTTTTCGGACTTTCTTAATAAGGTTTCCTCGCATTTTTTCTAGATTTGTTGAGATTCTTCGTGTATCAATTTTGGCATTTTCAAGAAATCTTAGGATTTTTTGGACTTTCTGGATGCTCCACGACACTTCGTCTCTTTTCCTGACCCTTCCATGATTTACAGAATCACACGAAAGGGAGTCAGTCTGTCTGGAGATACGTTTTGTATCACACGGCTTTAAAGAGTTTTTCCCAATTCTTACGGAGCTGGTGGTATCGTTTTACACAGCAGTATTACTTTCATGGAGATACCAAATTCAGACATCACAGCAAAAAAGCAACTTCTTTTGGTGCCGTCGAAATTGGCTTTGGAATCGACAACTATGTATGCATATGGATCCTCTGCTCGCGCGTCTTTTCCAAAAATTCTTTGCTTTAAACATAGGTCAGCGGTGCAGATTTTTGGGCGTTAAAGACTCTCTGTCAAAAGCGTCATACCAAACTCTTAAAAAGGCGAGGTTTCGGCCGCAGTGGTTGAGTGGTTGGAGGTGCAGACTACCATACCTTAGGACCTGTGTTAGATTCCTGGTGTCAGGAACATCTAGGTCGCCTGTAGGTCCTTTCACTTTGTGTTATAATAACAAACAGCACAGCACAAATGAGACAAGAAGCTCGGCCATATATTTAATAAAAGTGTAAGCGCCAAAATATTATTATTATAGAAGCACAAAAAGGATTCCTATTAGTCTAAAACTACCACAAACTTTACAGCAAATTTTGTATGTAAAACGCACTTCTCGAATTCTCAAAACAAACAAAAAACGAAAAAGCAAGCAAGCAAATAAAACAAGCGGTGATAACACCAACAAAACAAGCAGTGTGGCGATCATTTTCAGCGAAATATTTGAGTGTAAAATTATTTGAGTGTAAAATGTTCACTCCTACCAAAATGATGGCGTATAATGAAAAAAACTTTAAGTTTTGCTTGTCCACCCTTCCACCGATTTACTAACTTATTCGTTTTGCTTATGCAGAAAGATAAATATTGAAGTCAAGACAACGAAGTCTCAATGGTCGCGTGGCTGGCAGGTGGTTACACAGAAGTAGAAAATGAAATTACCTTCCAGCTGGCTGGCATGCTTTATTTAGCCGCTTACATTGGTACTTTCAAGATTGTGAGGGATGACAAAAATTTATTTTTATTTCCACTTAACAAAATAAAAAAATACATACTTATATACGTAGTATATTCTTCTATTTATTTATGGCGTGAATGGCTTTTTAAGCCAATACAACAACAATTCAATGCAATTTAATGTATGGAAATGTATTTGAATCGAATAAATAACGCACAAGTATTCAATTCACGAGATTTACGCGATAAAAAGAACGATTGAAATTGATTCAATTCGATTCAGCGGGCAGAGACAGAAGACGTGTGGCAAACACCTTTAGCACTAACGGCGCACGTACATACATATGTATGTATATGTAGATAGGAACGTGCGCGAGTGTGCTACATGGCGTATGAGTGACGTTGAATTGTAAATAACTTTTATTCAATGCATTTTATAGCGTAAATAAACCGTGCAAAATGCGATTGTGTGACACATATGTTGGTACTTACATACATACATAGGAATATATGCATGAGTACAGCGAAATGTATTTTATNTATTATTTGTTCGCACTCTTATTTTGATTAGAGTGCTACATAGCTACATTTTTAGTATACAAAGCACATTCACTTGAGTTAGAAATCTAATCTACTTTAAAAAAAAAAATTCTATGTCACACATGACTTAAAACATTAATTTCATTCTGGGTTGAAAAAAAATATAACATGCTTTTCTCTTTATGTAAGGCAATAGTTTAGTGTAGAGTTGGTGCTTTTAGTTCATATCGATGATTGATCAGCCTAGCGAAAATCATTCAAGTGAACTAGTTCATTTAGTTCATTTTAGTCACAATTTAAAACAGTGAATACGAAAAAACAAAACTACTAGTTTTTCATCAAAAAAATTTAATATTTAATTCATAATAGCATACAAAGCAGTGTTGGCAAAACGATAATCTAATTAGCGATTAAAAATTAACGATTTAAATGTTAATCGCGATTGACGATTAAAATTAATTAATCGTAATCAAGTGTACGATTAATGATTAAATTTTATTTATCGTTAATCGCTGGCTGGGATAATGGTTTATTNAATTCACTTGAGTTAGAAATCTAATCTACTTTAAAAAAAAAATTCTATGTCACAAATGACTTAAAACATTAATTTCAATCTGGGTTGAAAAAAAAACATAACATGCTTTTCTCTTTATGTAAGGCAATAGTTTAGTGTAGTTTAGTTCATATCGATGATTCATGATAGTTCATTTAGTTCATTTTAGTCACAATTTAAAACAGTGAATACGAAAAAAACAAAACTACTAGTTTTTCATCAAAAAAAATTTAATATTTAATTCATAATAGCATACAAAGCAGTGTTGGCAAAACGATAATCTAATTAGCGATTAAAAATTAACAATTAAAATGTTAATCCCGATTGACAATTAAAATTAATTAATCGTAATCAAGTGTACGATTAATGATTAAATTTTATTTATCGTTAATCGCTGGCTGGGATAATGGTTTATTAATTTTAATGATTTATCGTTAATTCAGTTAAAAAGAAAATCTGATTAGGTTATATAGTTTGTTCGAATTTATAACCAAACAACAGTTATAGTAATTATTTTGTGTTTTAGGCTATGAAAAGCACATAATATGACAAAAAATGATTAACTGGCTTTGTGCGCCCAGGAAAATTCCAGCATAAATTAATTTATACCAAACCTACTTACTCAAATTAAGGGTTAATGATTAGAAAATAATTGTTTTAATCGCGGTTACGATTAACTGTTTAATCAGATTACAGTTAAACATGATTAATACATACATATGTATATGTGGGGCATACAGTTCATTTCAAATTTCGAACTGGTTCGTTCCTTCAATTCAATGACCTAGTTCATTGAACGAAATAGTTCGTAAACTTCCCAACTCTAGAGTAGTGGCTCAAAGCAATCGAGTTTGAGTTCACTTGCCCGGTAATAATTAGAGTACGCTGTATAGATTAAATCTTAAAAATATCACTGCAATCTTTCTACAAATATTCGATTAATCCCACGCTAGAATTAATTTAAACACGTGCTATTAATTTCCTGTTAGCGTTTTCTTTCGTTTAATATCGTTACGCCATCAATTCTTTCCTTCAAAAATTATACAAAATGATGTAAAGATGAATTGACAGATAAAATGTGCGAAAACTGATTTCCTTTCTTAAGACACACTAAATGCTATTGACGTTTTCAAACTCTTGTGCTAGCTGTCACTGAGCAATTCATAACGTCATCGGTCAATACTAACTATATACATATACTGGCAATCAAAACATCAAGTTACAAACATATGTACATAAAGCGCAACAAATCGGCAGGAGGACAAATTGACAGGGCGGCTTAAAGACAAAAATTGATAATAGTTTTGAATGAATATCGACAGAGCCTAGGAATGAATGAATGCACTGACACAAAACACACATACATAGGTATTCGTACAGAGCAGAAGAACTGAAGATGGTAAAAGTTGTGGGCAAATACAAACACAAACAACAAAGTATGTATCAGAAAGTTAATAGAAAGAAAAAAGACAGTAACAACAACAATGGCATGAGTGGCAGGCAGCAAAAGCCCTTAAGTCGTCTGGACATGATTGCAACTCATTGAGTGATTTGATTGATGAACGATGATTAGTAGACTAAGGCACTTTTGATTTATTATAAACGGCAAAGCTGGCGTGGGAAGCAAAAGAAAATTGTACAATTCAACGCTGGGTGTGTGTTATGTGGTAGGCATTTATATGGGCAGTTAAGTTGTAAATATTTAGGTGCGTAATTTAATTTTTCAACTTAGTGTTTAGTCAAAAGTTTAACTGTCTGTTAAAGTTATTGTACTTTTCTATTAAAGAAACGTTTACAGAAAAAAAATTTAAAATATATCCGCAATGAGTAGCTCTTAGACAAAGCGGTACGACCGAAAAATCGAAGACTTTTCTATATAATTATGTCTTTATGTTTCTTCTTTAAAATTCCTATCTACATATATGTATGTATATCGGTGTTGCTCTGCAATAACGACATAATTCAAAATTCAAAAAATAAAAACCCTTGCCTCATGTCTCTAATCCTTTTATAATATTGTCTAATAATCTGATCTAGATGAAACTAGAAATGTATTCTGGGGAAGCGACGAGAAATCTTTTACGAAAAATTAATCTGCTATGTGAGGAAAGATATTCATAAAATGTTTGCCTTTACCAAAAAAAGGTTTCGCTAGATAGCGTTATGCGGAAAACGCTTTTATTATGGTCCGATTATGATGATATTAGAAACGTATATTGTGGGTGCGACCAGAAACCTTTTACGAAAAAAAATTACACCATGTAATGATCTGGAGCCTATATCGAATATAATCTACATACTACAAACCGAAGTATTGGCAATCCTCTAAGCCATCAGTTCACAGCCGATAGGTTGCGACCCATTAGTGGGTTACCGAAGGGTTACAGGTGGGTCGCAAATCGATCCTTAAACTATCAGAAACAATTTAATAAATCATCAGAAAATATAATAAAAACATAACACATCTTCATTTTCATACAATCCTGACATTGACATATTATTTCAATTGAAACAGTCCCAGAAATCTCATTAATATTGTATTTTTACCTAAGAACAGCTATTTTATAATATTGATAAATTGTGATAACAATTTTCTAAACTGTAATACCGCCTAGCAGTAAATTTCACACACAAAAAATTAATAGATTCGCGGCCGAAAATAGTCAAACTATGTTTTTAGGTTTTCCCTCTGACGTCAGGATTTTTCCTAGAAGTTGAATTTTTTTGTTCATAAGGACGAAGACATACTGAAAAAGCCCATTTGAAATTTTATTCTTGAAATCCTTTGAAATTTGCAAAAAGTGCCTTTGGAAAATTTTCATGTTAAGCACTAATATACATGGGATAAAATATTTTAAATTATACAGAATTCTCCCTTTCATTTGGTGCCCATATTATTATTCCATATTGCATTGAATTTTTTTTAATAATTTTTTAGATTAAGCTTATTTTTAAAAGTCCTTTTAAAGAAATCTTGACGTGAGAGAGAAATTTGTTTGTCAAATATTATTTCTGTAACTTTCTCTATTTTAAACTAATTTTGGACTCTGATAGCATCCTAGATAGGAAATTTCAATGAAAATCATACATTATATTTCCGATCACGTACGCATCAGGACTGGTCAGAAATAGTCAAAATTTGTCAGATTTTACAGGAAATCGATCCCGTACTTGGTTCTTTGGAGACTGATAGGACATGTAAGAGGGTAAATAAGGCCCTTTAGTCCGAAGAATTTTTGCCGGTAAATTCTGCTTAATGTGTCAAACGATCAGCTGTAGTGTGCTTGACAACCAAAATGTAAACAAAAGAAAAGTGCACTTTGCTAACGCATATTGAAAAGTATTTAATTATTGTTTAAGTGGATTCTAATGAATTTGAAAGTATTTTTGGTTATTTGCATGTGTGAGTTGAATGTGTTCACATACAAAATAAGCAACAATTTACAACTAAAATTTAGAGGTTATGTTTAAATTGTCAGAAGTTAGCATTTCTTATTAGAGAGCGATCCGTTCTTTTCAGAGTCACTCTCTCACCTTGAGCGAATTTTCCTTTTTTGACAGTTTTAATAGTTTTAGATTAGCTTTGTTTTATGGGATTGGGAAAAAAACCGATTTTCTTATACATATTTCTCGCTCTTTCATACGTTCCCCGTTGTGTGCGGCCACTAAATCTTATCCGATCGCCACCAAATTTTGTACTGGAAGCATTAAGGCTAAAAGGAAACTTCTTTCTTTCTTGAAGACGGTGATACCACAGAACACTTTTCTTATCTCTACCTACCTTGTAAGGACTTAGTATGAGGCTGTTGGTAGAAATATTTTGATAAACGAAAAACTGAGCTCCAGCAATTTCAACATTCAGCAAACGCCTAATTTACAAAATTGCATTCAAAAAATTACCATTTTTACCATCCTTTGTTCCATTAAGGATGCCACCGCCGTTTTGTGCGTTCATTTATTGCTGCGAACAGAAACTGTCACTTCATTTTTATAGCTACTCAGCTCATCATACACTCTGGAATCGGCCACAACTGGCTCTCACTCATAGCTTTTAGCGCTTTGGGGTATACATACGTATACATGAGTAAGTGTGCGATAAATCATTTTCTGCGTTTTAGCTCTCTAAATCAAAACCAATGCAACGAATATCACAATGGATATGCATCTACTTCATGGGCGCAATGTTGGCCAACACAACTTTGGTGAGATGAAATTAAAAATGGATGCGTGGAACTTTGCCAAGTACACCCATACATATGTATATATGTATGCATATACCTGTATTTACAATGCAACAAATGTAGTCGCATAATAGGCTGTAAGTAGCATCACCACAACAACAGTCCCACTTCATTGTGAGGGCACAAGCCCCACGCATACTTAGTTTCGATTTGCCCCACATGATCATTACAGGTATGTTGCATTGCTATCGACTGGCTTTGTTCTCAGCCAAAATTGGATTGTCCAACACGAATTAGTGTAACCGCGAATTTCCCAACATTGATTTATTTTGGGTGTTTAAGTTAGGCTGGGTCGAAAAACAAGTTTTAAGTGACTGTCCTAGTTTAAAAGCTGTAGGGACTTTCGGGGTGAAGACAGTAGGACACAAACAACCAAAATCAAGTTTATGATTTTTAAAGTATGTATTTATACATACATATTTTTGCGTAATATATATTTTTAAGATCATACTAGACCTAATATTGAATAACAGCCGCTATGGCTAGAGGTCCGTTCGATCCCTGGTCCGGCAGCATCTAAATTAGAAAAAGTGTTTTGTGGGTCTCTTCATTTGTGTAGCAACATAAAGACGCATACCAAAAATTGGAGGAGAAGCTCGGCCAATTACTTAGGAAAAGTGTAAGCGTCAAAATATTGGGATCATCATTGAATTACCTCCTTCAATTATCGAACCCGTATAATAAAAAACGTCCTTGCTTGATATTTTATAGTTTGAAATTGAACCCATGGTGGTGGTTCCATGAGCTGAAACTAGAAATACCATTTCGGCTTCCGTGTATACCAGGCAGAGGTGGTAGCTACTCGGCATCTAATTAGAGGTCTCGAGGAGCAGAGACAGGTCTTTATCTTATCTAACAGTCAAGCAGCTTTGAATGTGCAATAGTCATTTGTGGACAACATAAGATCTCGTAAAGAATGTCGCAGATTACTAAACGAGATGGCCGAGCATTACAGGATACAACTCGTATGAATGTATGGACACCGAGACATTGAGGGTAACTGCCAATCTGACAAATTGCGGCGCAATAGTATGACCGCCCTAATCCTTTCTGGTTTATCAATGGCCACTTTTAAACTCCATTTCAGGAACCGCAGTAGTAGGAAAGGAACGCTGTCGAACCGCGAGGCTTACGTGGTCCTCTTATGACAAAAAAAAAAATGAACGTCTATACTCTTCGGATTAAAACGTAACGAAGTATGCATTCTCACACGAATTCTTACAGGTCTCTGTCAGTTTGGCACTTCCCAGCACTTAGCATAAGACGACCATATACACTCAGAAAGCCATCTCTGAAAAAACCTTGCGTAGATGGCAAAAATCGACATCAAATGGTTTGATCCCAAGTGAGCATCGCAACATCTCAGGGTAAGGAATATTGCATATGGCCCTAGTTTAAAGGAAATCACTCTATATAAACCAAGTTACTTGGTTCTGTTCTGTCACAGGAGAAATTGTTCTGCAAAAAGTACGCCTTATAACTAGAATTTTGCAAAAATATGTGCTATGTTCAATATATGAAGATTAAAAAGTTTTTCGGTGAAGTGAGAGTACGGTGCCAGATTGCGGCTCCGAGAGCTATACAAATTTACATTTTAGATAGCTAAGTAAAAAATTGACTTAAGTATGCTCTACAAAAAAACGCTGAACATCTGAGTGAAAGACCGGCCTATCTAGGTAGTCAGCTGAAAAAAGCCCGTCCTTCACGGAAAATGCATTGAAGATGTGTTGAGATAGGGCGTTTTTGTATCGGCCGCTAAGAGCTTTGAACCGAATTCTGAAATAGGATGTTCTTGTAAAGTTTTCTGAGATAGAGCGTTTTTCAATCAAATTCTGAAATAGGACCTTTTTGGAAAAATTTTGTAAGAGAGGCCGTTTTCGAACCTGCTTGTCGAGATAAGTCGAGCTTCCACTCAGGCATCGACATGTACCTACATTTCAATAAATCGCTCTTAGGCAGAATATATGCTGCGTTCACCAATATTAAGTAGCAACAGTAACCTGTTACGTAATCATTTTGGACTCCTAACTCTCATTATTCGTAACTATATCTATGTTTTCCATTTGGAATGAAGCAATTGATTTGTTGCTACCCGCCATGTCGTGTGATGAACATTTCCATTGACTGACTGAGTTCATTGGCTGATTGACACTGAGCGATGAATCTGACTGCCAACATGCATGGGCAGTCAAATCACCATGCCACTGTCAGTAGTGACAATAAGCGAGGTAGAGCTTATAAACATGAATTACTAATCTGTTTGTATGGATATGTCTCATCTGCGTTGATGATGTGAATGCTGATGATGGCTGCATTGCAAATAGTGTGGAAGTGGTTATTAACGTACCTCTCATGGATTTGATTTCCCCTGAAAATGCTTAGGAAGAGCGAGGTAATTTCAATTTGAAGAGTAGTGCATTTGGTGGCTTTTGTTACTATTCGACCGCATTATTAATCATAATACCGAACTTAATCTTGAATGGCGTGCACTGCATAAAAATGAATATAAAATTGCTGAAAATACAAATTCTATGAATAAAAATAATCTCACTAGTAGTAAAGCAGTCCCCTATACTTCTGCAATTAAAACAAAATTATGTTTTTCCAAAACCTTATATAATCACGTCCAACGCTAAAAGTCAGATAAAGTTAAAAAAAATAGTGTATAGTACATATTGTAGTATATAAATATTAGGGCGGTTCAGAAAAAAAACGTTCCTCGTTGCGTTTAGACGCCAAAATAAGTATCCAAATAATATGAGCCCTTAATATAAATATTTAGAATGCCGCATCGCACTTTTCGATTTCCCATAAGAATTGAAAGAATACTGAATTCGACTTTGACCTCGAATAATTTTTGACCGAGTTGACTTATCGGAAAATGACTTGAGATCTTTACCGTAGAACGTATCTTTCGTTAAATATAAAAATTAGAATAAAAGAAAAAACAATTTTTCATGTGTTATTCTTGTGGTAAATCGAAAAGTGCTATACGAACATTCTTAATATTAATATTTCATATTTTATGAGACTTATTTTGGCGTCTAAACGAAACTTTCGAGCATGGTTCCGAGGAAAAAAAAAATAAAATTTTTTTTTATTGAATCACCCTAATAAATATGTCCGTTTTACGAGTCTCCTATTATGTGACCACTTTTTTCTCCATCCCATTTTAATTAAACTAATTTTGTTTGTAGTCCACGCGTACATAACTTCATACACCATTGCAAATCAGTTATTCATTATTCGTTATAGAAAGACAAAAAAAAAAAGAAAATAAAGTATCACTTCACTTCCTCTGAGCAAGAAAAACCCCTTAACCCTAAATCAGTTTCCGCTGAGCCTGCCAGTTATTTTTGTACCCACAATTTTTGAACCCGTACAAATATCTACATATGCATTTGCATGTTTGCGCGTATATACTACATACATACATACACATTTGCAGCGGCAACATTGGTCATTTGTCAGCCGGCGACTCACAGCAACCGGATGTTTTTAGTTCGGCTCCCACAGAGTCGCCTAAAAACTTTTCTACAAATTTCCAATTAACTTGTGTCCATAAAACAATTACAAACACAAATCCAACGAAAGCGGCGTTTTTGTTTTTTACGGATATATGCTTGTGTTTGTGTGTGCATGCGCCTACATATGCAAAATAACTCGTACACTAACTGGTTGCAAGGCAAACGTGCTGCACCGTAAGAAATAGTGTGAACTTTTTTTGGGGGAAAAAAGTCCCGCCTTTTTCACACATTCACAGTAATCAGAAAATTTATATTTTCCTTTTAATATTTCAAGAGTTGCAAACCAAAACAAAAATGTGTTCGTTTCCTGCTGAAATCTATAGAAGGCAATCTTATGAGGAGACGGGTGATCTTCGAAATAGCAGGTGCGACTTTGTTGCTTTTTCAATTTTTCCTAAAATCGAATGATGGTACTAAGCTCAAGAATACTGTTGTAAAGTAAAAAGTCGGAATTTAAGTAAAAATGTAAAAAGAGCACCTGCGTCAAGAATAACAGCGCTGTAATAATATATGGAACCTTTAAATTGTATGAGCCCTCTCGGTTTACGAACTCTGCTGATGGTCTTATTTCCACCTGTGAGATCTCTGCAAAGCTTTGTTAAAATATTTTGCCAAGCGTAAGTATAAGCCAGTTAAGATTTCTCTTTACAAGAAGACTTAAAAGCACAGATGTGTTTTATATTAAGTGGCGGCCTGGATTGCTCATTGTTACACAGGCCGAAAGATTTTTTGCCCCATTCATTGGCTAAGTGGTCCGTGTAATTTCTAAAATATTTTCTAACGAGCACCCCTGATACATCTTCCGTGGCTTTTCTTGGATGAATGTGGGTGGTACTAAATTGCCGGTAAGTGTTGGTCTTTATACTGCTGGACTCTGTATGAATGACTTCCGTAGGTGCTGCAGAGGCAAGTAAGAACTCCGGTCAGTAAGGCACTTACCTTATAAATGTCCCGCCCTGGCGAGGAGTAGACTGAGGTTCGTGGGTACAGGAACTTTTGGAGACCGGAGATATATAACATAAAAAATGGCCTTTGCTAAATGGCCAATTCCACACACTGGTTTTTATTGCAGAGTGAGGATTGTAAACAAGATCCGGTATGGTACCACAACGGCAGCCCCTTGAATATAATTTATCAAAACCTAACCTAACCGTAGTTTTAGGTCTCGAGTTTTTGATCATAAAGTATTCAAAGAATTTAATTCCATTATAAACTATAAACGATCGATAAGATAACAATGCAGGAAAAATTATTATTAAATTAATATAATGACATTAAGATTTCGCAAGTATCTAAAACTTAATATTTCCTAAATGGGTTTCCTCATACCCGAAAAAATTAATTCTTGTTTTCAGTGCATAAGTTTGCTCTTCACAATTTGTAAAACCTGTCGATTTAAGTGTGCGCATAGATATATGTGAGTATTCGCATCTGCATATATAAATAAACTATGTAAGTAAATACCTAAAAATGCAAATGAACAAGTATTTGTCCGCACCAACTGCAAAAGCTCACATGTAAACAATTGTTTCTGCATTTTTGAAAGAATGATTTTCATACCACACCAGGGCCGCATGTATGCTTCGGTTACAAACCTTGAGTCTGTTCAGCAAACAGATCACCTATTTTCATGTAGGCATACAGTGTTTAATAAAACTGAACTCGATATATTGCAATTTTCATTCATCGACACTTTTTAATAAGTGTTTTAAATTTCAAATTCCAATACTTCTTTTATTCCCAAAAAAACAAAAAAAACATGACTAAACTGGAAAATGTACCGCTTTGGTCAATAACCAAGGACTTCGATGTCGACTCAATCTAGTGGATTTTAGCTAACCTGTGGAAAGTGAAAACCATTGAGTTTTTTATTTGATTTTATTGTTTTTCTGAGAGCTGGTTATAGACATTTCAATTTTGACATAACAATGCCTTCTAAGCTTAAACATAGAAATTCGCACAATTTTCCTGCCTACTGTATTTGTATTAACCCATTCAGCACCATTAAAAATATAATAAATAATAATAATAATAGCCCAAGGCGCGGTCTTTTAGGGCTGGTTGCCCTTAATGGAAAGTAACACGTAGATGCAATGAACTTTTCAGTAAAATATGCTCATCTGGCTCCATGGCCTCATGTTTTTTCGTTAAAAAATATATTTTTTTTTTTATTAGGAAGAAAATAAATACAAATTAAGCAGTTTTATGTATTTTTCTACAAAAAAAAATGCTTTCCCAAAAATGTTTTTGGTCAAAAATTGTTTTTTCCAAAATATCTTAAAAAGTTATACTTTTTTCCACAAAAATTATTCAATCCCAAAAAAACGTTTCTCAATAAATGATTTTTTCTAAAAAAGCGATTTTTTCTCAAGACAAAATGTATTTTCCCAAAAAATGTATTTCAATCAAAAATTTTAAGTCAAATGCATATGTGTGTATTACTATTAAAATTAATTAGATTGAATTAAACTGAAGTTATAATTTTACCAAAAAATAAATTTATTTCTTTAAAAAATATTTTCCAAAAACATGTCTTTGAAAATCTTATATTTTTTTAAAAGAACAAATTTTAAAAAAATAATGTCAATTATTGTATGACACATTAAATTGAAATTATAATTATTTCTCAAACCAAATTTATCTTTTCACAAAAAAAATTGTAGGTATACATACCTATATTTAGTAAATTTTTGTGAGAGTCATTTCGCTCTAAAATATCATTTTTTCTAACGTATGGTAAGTTTTGTTATAATTTTGATAAAAAATATTTTTCTCCTAAAAATTATAAAAACTATCTATAATAAAACATTTTTTTTTTGTTTTGGTATTTTGTTTCTATATCGATGGCTGAGTGTAAGGTCGGCCTATCTCGGCAGCCAGTTCGAAAACGCCCTAACTCAGAAAATTTTTCAAGAACGCCCTAATTCATAATTTGATTGTAGAACGCCCTATTTCAGAATCTTATTGAAAAGCACCCTATCTCAGAATTTGGTTGAAGAACATTCTACCTCTAACAAAAATACATTGAAAATCTGCTGAGATAGGGCGTTTTTGAGTCGAATCCTGAGATAGGACGTTCTTCAGTCAAATTCTGAGATAAGGCGTTGTTGAACATTTTTCTGAGATATTTTCGAACTGGCTGCCTGGATAGGTTGATCTTTCACCCAGGCATCGATATATTTCTCCTAAAATTGTGTGGTACAATTTTAAAAATTAAAAACCATATCATTAAGAGCGGGGAACCTTTTGGGAAATATGTATTGGCTCCTTGGTCCTGAAAGGGTTAGGCTATAGCAAAATGACAGACGCTAACTCAGCTATGCCATTACAAAGTTGCTAACCGAAAATTATATTTGCAAAACTTTCGCGGCGTTCAACTATAACAATAGCATGCAGGATGCAGTATACACATTCAGGAATGGCTTTCGGTGGCACAACCACGTCAACAATAACAATGATGACGTTCACCGCACACAATGGCTGCTACGAGTACTTGGAAAGTTACGTAGTTGTTGCTGCAATGTCAATTTTGGCGAACAAAGAGTGTGTCCATCGTTGAGCTAGACTGACTGCGCGCTCAACTATTGCTACTAAAGTACTGCGTCAAGCGGAGATTTGAATTATGCAAACATTATAGCTCACCCACTCAGGCGCTGTGATCTGCACACCGGAACCAGCATGCATGCGAAATTCTGTTTTTCCGTATACGTGTGTGTTATGTATTCATGTATGTATGTATGTGCATATGTTCCTGTTTTTCGGTTTGAATGAAAATGTTTGATTTTTGTCGCATGCCACACGCCTAGGGCTTTTAATAAAATATGTACATATAAAAATCAGTAAGTAAAGTAAATGTTGCATGTGTGGCTTTGCAACCGCCCATAATGAGATGTGTCCTTAACATAAAATTATTACGAAGTGGTCAAAGCAAAGTAGAGTGAACGACTGACCTAATATTTTGTGAATAAGCACTGGCCGAAATTGTCGAACCTGATGAAAGGGGAAAATCGAACAGAAAATTTAGTTGAATATGTAAAGTGTAAAATTCTTGTCTGCCTTCAATTTTGAACAAAATACTTCATTTATAGAGCAAATCTGACAACTGTCTTTCAACTCACCACAATCTTTCGAAAGTAAAAAGTCTTCCATAAGACAATTAATTTACAATTCTGACAACTATCTTGAAAGCTGTTTTTTGTTTTTCGAGGGAGTAACTGAAAGAGGTCTTAGCGTTATTTTGTTTTATCAGTAAGGTTTTTAAAAATAAAATGAAACTACAAAATATAAATTATTTTTTATTTTTATTTTTTTAATATTTTTATTGAGCTTTGTACCACACCACACCACAATAACATTGACAAATACATAGTTTAGGAAGAGCCTGCCTGAAA
>NW_016166883.1:20273-22925 GCF_001687245.7 Rhagoletis zephyria | reverse complement strand
CCCACTTATGATCACATATATGTATATCGGTAGCCGTTCTACCAATTTGTACCAAACTCGGTGTGGTTTTTGTGCTTGCCACATAAAATCAAAGCGTTGAAAATTATTGAAATCGGATTAAAATTACGGCCGCTTTTCATATAACGGTAAATTTCAGAAATGCTTGAAACTTCAATATTTCGAAATTGAAGGACGCTAATTTACTCAAAATTGATACACCCCGGCTTACCATCTGCGGTAGGTTTCGGAAAGGGGAAAAAACATATATTTAATATTTGCGCCGGGTATTTAATGTTCGGCTCCGCCCGAACTTAGACTTTCTTACTTGTTTATACTTACTTTGCAAAATAATTATGTATAAAAGATGTAATTTATAAATTGAATTTACAAATGTTTGATTTTATGAAATATAAAAATATATTTATAAGTATATTTTGTCTTTTTCTTCAAAATGTTTGGTTTTCTTACAAATTATGAGATGGATACGTAAAAAAAAGGCGTGAGTACTAGGTACTCATGAAATTTGATGTGTATACATATGCGAACGGCAAAGCATAAAAGTACGTTTACATATAAATATAATCTCAATCAAAGCTGGGTAGCTGTCAAATTGGTTGTGCTTGTTATTCACACAACTCGAGGAAAAGTTAAACTTCTTCTCTGTGCCACCGTGGCCACTTTTTTTGCAGCACATATTAGGCCATTTAAATATACTAGAGTGCCAGTTACTCTCGAAATTCGACAGTTTTTCTAACTTAACACGTAGCGATACTTATACGGTACAAATTAACTAACCGGAAAATCTTCTGCTAAAACGTAACTAAATTTTTTTTTTATCTGAGAAAGTCTTTGGAGGACTTCGGCTGGACTTGGAATTGACCCGATACATTCAAGTTTATCGATAAATTTCAATGATTTGATACATATCGATAGTTCGATGAATTTCAAGAACACTAAAATTCGATAACTCAACAAAATTCGTTAACTCGACCAATTTCGATAACTGTGAAATTCGATGGCTCGATAAATTTCGATAACTCAAAAAATTTAAAAACTTTGGATACCTTTACAAATTTTTACTTTGGGCATCTCCACATTTTTCGAAAACTATCTAAACATTTTGATAACTCGTTACACTCTGTTAACACGAATAAATTAGATAAGCAGTGATAAATCGATAAGCTTATATAACCTTGAAATTTCGATAATCGATATATTTTGAAAATTCCATAAACTTCGCTTCGTTGAACCAACCAATTTCAGTAGATCAATAATTATCGATAACTCTGTAATTTGAAAGAACTCCGTGCATTACGACACCTCGATAAATTTCGTTAAGTCTACAAATAATGATAATTCAATAAATATCGATAACTTGATACATTTCTTTAACTTAACAAATTTCAATAATCACACACGTTTTTATAACTCGATAGCTATCCGTAAATTTAGACAACTAAGTTTCTGTGTCTATAAATTTCGACAACTCAGTAAACATTGATCAGTTTGAATAATTCGATACGTTGCGGTAACTTAATAATAAATATAATAATAATAGATTGGCGCTTACACGTATGTTAGTGTTTGGCCGAGCATCTCCTCCGACTTGTGGCGTGCGCCTTGATTTTGTCACACAAAGCGGAGGGACCTACAGTTTACGCCGACTCCGAACGGCGATTGTATTCTTATGAGAAGCTATTTTTCATGGCAGAAATACACTCGGAAGTATGCCATTGCCTGCCGAGGGACTACCGCTGTTAAGAAAAAACCGTTTTCTATATTTTTTGCGATGTTGCTTTGACCAGTGCTTGAACCCAGGTGCTGATGAGTGAAAGCGCGCACTGCTTACCACTACACCACAGCGGCCGACAATAACTTAATAAGCATGTATAAATTTCGATAATTATAAACTTCGATGATTCGATAAATTTCAGTAACCTTTATGGCTGATTTTATTTCGATTCCTATCGGAAAATTTCAACTCTGTTAACCTAATTCATATGTATTTCTCATTGTCTCCATTTTCGCCTTTATCTCAATTTTCGTCTTTATCTTCAATTTAACCTTTTTTTGTCTCCATCGTTATCACTTTTTTCTTCATCTTCATATTTATTTTTATTTCAAAGTTTAATATCAAATACGAAGTAAAACAAAAGGCGAAACGGGTTAAATTGAACAGGTTGCAAAAACAACCATACACAAATATGGAAATTTTTAAACGACGATTTTCAACCAATTTCGAAACTATAAAAACTCTCCTCATCTACAGAAAATTACCTTTCCAACGGTGTTTTTGGTTTTGAAATCGGTAACTTAACCTTGGTCTTCATCTTTGTTTTTTTCTTTCACATCTTTGCTTATATCCTTTTCTTTTTCTATTCACGTAGATGAGATGAGGTGCGATGACGTGATAAGATGTGACGTGATTTTATGTGATGTGATAGGATGTCATGTCATGTGTTGTCATATCCTCTGATGTCATGTCATATGATGTCATACCATATGATGTCATATCATGTGATGCCACGTCATGTAATGTCATGTCATGTCATACGATGTCATACCATGTGATGTCAAGTCATGTGATGTCATGCAATATAATGTGATGTCATGTCACGTGATATCGTGTGATGTGATATCATATTATGTGAT
>NW_016166883.1:15742-17198 GCF_001687245.7 Rhagoletis zephyria | reverse complement strand
TAGCTAACTTTGTTGTTGCTTTCACATGCAAAATTTTTCGTTAAGCGACCGGAACTCAAACATAGCAAGCAGCGAAGTGGCGAATCGATGACGGCTATTATCTATTATGTACATACATAGGTATGCATGTGCGGAGTTTAAATAATCGGAAGTAATAATCAATTGTAGCGCATTTCCTCTTACTATGCATATGCCTAAATGTATGCAACCATTTGGCAAGCAAACACAGGGTGCTTCTAATGAAAATGACAATTTTATGCTGAAATAAACATGCTAAGCCCTTCGAAATTTTGTGCTGGGATATGCGTTACAGCTTCGCAAATTTTACCCCTACCGAAACCAAAGATGTATACACATCAAAAATTGGATACATTTTTGGCTTGGTCGGTGATACATTTTCTTGGAACGGCGCGGCAACACTGGTGGCCACCTCTGCTCATAGTTTATTCATGAACACATACCCAAATTCATCGCCTATGCAGTTTTGCTTTGCGCGCAAGACCGTTTGCTACGTGGAATACGTGCAGGCATGTGAAAAATGATAGGGGATGACATTTGGACCAGATTTGACTATTTTTCTTTTGTTTGTTTAGTGTTATTAATTTTTAAAAAATAGTGCTCATCATCTTACATATTTCAAGCTTTGTAGAAAATTCGATAAAATTTTACTACAAACTTTTTAATAAGAATTTTGAGATAATTCTAGTTTGCAGTTTTATACCCAACTTAATTTTTTGTATTGAAACATTTTGGTCCAACATTTTCACCAACAGTTCACGTTCATGATTTTCAGTGACGCATTTATCTTCTAATATTACGGTTTGGTGGTTGTCAGAAGGCATATTTCCATTGCTATCTTAAATAACCTAGCAGAAGTGTATATGCATACAAAGATACGTAATAGCTTTAGTGCGTTTCAGGCGCCACGCCCCCTTATAAAATAGCCGCAATTTTCTCTAAAAGTATGGGATTGATTTCATATATCTCCATACCATGTTAGAGTACTCTACCATGAACACTTGCAGAGATATAAAGTGTGAAAATTTTGGTTTGTGTGGAAGGTGCCCCCATTTCCAATAACGGCAATTTTGCCCATGAATATGCGATAGTTTTCATATGGTGACAGGTAATAAGGTCAATGGACATAAGGTCAATTGACTTTATTTCCCACCCTGGTGCGAAATAAAGTCAATTGACATTATTACCTTTTTAAAAACGAAATAAAATCCATTGACATTATTTCTCTTTCAAACATTAAATTTGCTAAGCTTCGCGGCGGCCCCCGTCAGCGCGGCACACCGCGCGCGCCGCGCTCGCGCTTGCGCCCCGCGTACCGCGACCGACCGGCGCGCGCACCGCGTCACGCTACGCCGCGGCCCCCCCGGCCCCCTTCCCCCACTCCCGCCGTGCTGTAACGCAGGTAGATTTATTTTTTGTATACGTTGAAATAAAATTT
>NW_016166883.1:4620-14333 GCF_001687245.7 Rhagoletis zephyria | reverse complement strand
TATTACCTGTCACCTTTTCATATATCTCCATACCATATTCGAGTAAATACTCTACCATGAACACTTTCAGAGATATTCAGTATGAAAAATTCGGTTTGTATGGGAGTTGCCACGCCCCCTTTTCCAATAACGCAATTTTTCTCCATGAGTATGCGATTTTTCATATATCTCCATACCATGTTCGAGTACTCTACCATAAACACTTCCAGGGATATGCAGTGTAAAAATTCGGTTTGTACGGGAGGTGCCACGCCCCCTGCACCTAGCGGTATGAAATACATATACTTTACATCCGATTCTCATACCTACCATATATGCACATAAAATTTCATAAATATCGGTCAGCCGTTTAGGAGGAGTTCGACCACTAACTCCGTGACACGAGATTTTTATACATTAAATAAGAAACAGCTGTTCGTAAACGCCGGTTTCCGACTGAATTTCAGTTTTTATACATATGTATATTTTCCTGTCATAAATATATCGGTGGTCCTCTGCAATAACGACAAAATTCAAAATTTAAAAAGTAAAAACTCGTACTATTGTTAAGTGACTCATGTCTTTAATCATTGTCTTATTCATGTATAATCTTTACTACTTACTTTAGTTAGGATTAGACATGGGTTAGCCAAGGATTATAGAAATGAGCCTCTTAACAGTAATAAGGGATTTGATTTTTTGAATTTTGAGTTGTGTCGTTATTGCAGAGGACCATCGATATGTGAATTCATATATTTCGATAATGAAATAAATTCCAGCATAAATACGATTTTTATTTACCTATTTATACATATGTAACTCAATTTCAGCGCCACCTGGCGGCAAATTTTTTTCGAAAGAATTCATTTCCCTGTTATCAATACATATTTTGAATCTGAGGATAATCGGACCATAAAGACGATTTTTAGTAATAATTCGACTCCAACGCCACCTGGCGGCCCTTTTTTTTGCAATGGTATTGCTTTTCCTATTGTCAATACATATGTCATATATGGGCGGAATCGGCCCATAAATACGGGGTTTACTATTAACTCGACTCCAGCGCCACCTAGCGGTTGTTTTAATAGTTACTCTGCTATTCGGAAGGTAGACAAATTCAAGAAACAAACATAAAGATCGGTCCAGCCGTTCTTGAGTTATAAATGGTGTAACTAACACGACTTTGTTTTATATATATAGATTAAATTATAGCTAAGAAAGTAAAAGTCTAATTTGGCTATGAATTCGCGTTGATTTTTGATAACTTTTTTTGGGGGATGGTGTTATTATTATGGGTGCACCCCTCAGAAAAAAAAAATGAAAAATCAAAACGAATTCTTAACCAATTGAAATTTGCAATTCCTTAATTTGGAATTTAATAGGCTAAAAATCTGCATACTTAGAAATTCCAAATAAAATGTTTGTTGTTGTTATAAAAATTTTCCTGATTTTCTACAAAGTTTGAAGTTTGGACGTATATGGTTTTTGTTAGATAATGGGCTATACTTTTATAAAAAAAATAAAATTGAACCAACAAAAGAAATATAGCCAAAACTGGTCTTAATTGTTTTTCACATGACTATATCGAGCTATCGTATAGATACCTCCGACTAAGACTACTAGATTGGTACAAAACTTGGCTGAATCGTTTAAAATAAAGTCTTCATGAAAAAGTATTTTCTTGTAATTTTCGGTACAATATATCCTTCTGCAAACATTTTTTCGCATTTTTCAACTGTTTTTAATAGTAGTTTTTATGTTCATGTCGAGGACATGGGTCCGAATTTAATCGACCTTTAAATATTAAGAGATATATTTTGCACTTTTATACTACTTACCTGAATTAATGCTTACCTGAATTAATACTTTAAATTTGTCAAAATGAAATACTCACCCTGTACATATGTTTAACTATGTAACAGACCTTCGGCTATTGTGAACACACATCTGATATCTATGTAATGGCCAAGCAATAGGTTTAAGTTTAATCGTTCGCTACCACTCAACCCAAACAGATGTGATTGAAAAGCCTAGCAAGTGAAAATAAATAAAGTGATTTTTGAAATAATATATGTAAATCAAATTAAAACTCTTTTATTCATTTGAGTTATGAATATGGTGCCGAAACCCATTTATTAAAAAATTTATATACAAAGTATATAAAAGAAAAAACCAAAAACAATTATACGCAAATGAAAAAGGTAGCGAGCGAACTAGCGGAAAACGAATATAAAACCCGGCTCGGGCAAATAAAAAGTTTAATTAAACTGCAAAAAAAAGAAAAAAAGTGAAGTAATACGTTCATCTCCGAAAAAAAAACGAAGAAAATTTTGAAGTTGGTGGTTGATCAAAAATAAGACGGCTACAAAATACATGCGCACATAAAGAAACGGAAATTTGCAGTGCAGTGATAGTAAAACTACCAAAGTCCGAGTAGTTTTTAATGCGTCAAAACTCTCTCACTCCGGCCTCTCACTGAATGACGTACTGCACACAGGTCTCGTTGTCCAAAATGACCTAATCAGCGTTGCCGCTTTGGTAATTTTTAACCAAAATTGGTAATTTTTTTCTTTATTTATCAAGTTTGGTAATTTGGTAATTTATTTTTCAATTTGGTAATTTTTTGAGTCGGTCCTACATGTCAAATAGGTCAATACTGGTTCTGATTCCACATAAGTAAGTGGACCGTAAGCGTATCCTTTTATATAAATACCAGGTAATCCTGAAAGTTTCGCTAGACGAAAGTTGTTCCAGCGTTCCTTGGCTACTAGAATGGTGTGTTCTTTAACAAACTGCTTGAAAGTGGCTATTGCTAAGTACATCCACCGTATCCTTTTTCAATTACCATTAATTTTCCGGTGTACCCGGCAACCATATATATGAATAGAATTATACGTAAATACGTATGTTCTCGTTCAAAAAGCTCAGCGGGGGACTTCACCCTGTCTATATGTGAGTCGAAAGCTTTCCTTCAAGCGTTGAATTGTGGATATATTTTCCTGTCATTTCTTAACCGACTTCCAAAAAAGCAGGAGGTTATCAGTTCGTCAGAATAATTTTATTTTTTTATGTATGTTACCGCATAACTTTGGACCACGTCAACTGATTTCGATAATTATTTTTGCATCGGAAAGGTAGTGTCTCCGAGGTGGTCCCATACTAATCTGGTTTAGATCGGATCATTGGATCATGATATATATATATATATTTTTTTTAAGTCGTTTTTTTTTTGCTAAACATTACTTGTTTACATACAGTGGTCGAAAAAATTATTTCCGCTTCATAGTTTTACAAGATTTAAAATGTAATTTTTTTTGTGATTTAATTTTGGTTATTTTTTTTTTAAATACTGTTCTTTCTTTAACAGACCTCAAGCAAATTCAAATTTCAAACTATGTTCAATGTTTAAAAAAATTCAGTAAACTTTCGTAAAAATTTGAGGTTAATGGAGCGCTGATTGCCTGAAAAGCTTGGTATCTTCGGATATATACATTTATGTATAGACATATCGAGCCCTAACTGCCAAAATAACATAAGCGACATTGAAAAAATGTATCACCAGATATACGTCCACAAGGAAGACCAGGATTTCCAGCGAATCCTATTCCGCAGATCCCCCGAAAGTCCGATAGAAGACTTTAAACTAAAGCCAGTTACATTTGGCGTTAACTGTGCTCCCTATTTGGCCTTAAGAACACTCCATCAATTGGCCCAAGACACATTATTGTTGACGACATTCTCTCAGGCGGGCACGATCTGAACTCAGCCAGCGAATCGATATCTAAAATCAGCAGGATTCCCCTTGAAAAAGATCACGGCAAATCACAAATCACTGCTGAAAGATATTCCTCAGCCTGATTTGTTAGCCACAGATTTTCTCCAATTCCAAGCGGCAAGCTCAACGAAAACCCTTGGAATTAAATGGAACGCTCTCACAGACGCGTTTTCGTACTCAGTAGAACCGCTCCCTGACACAAACACTGCCAGAAAGCGACAGATCTTATCAGCTGTCGCGAAACTTTTCGACCCGGCAGGATGGCTATCGTCCATAATGATAGCAGCGAAAACTCTCCCCCAACAGCTCTGGATGGAAGGAACAGACTAGGACGAAGCTGTCAAACCCACCTCACTTCTCAAATGGAACTCTTTCCAGAAAAATCTCTCGGCGATCAAAGAAATTGAGATACCCCGTTGGGTACAATTCAGCCCAGATAACCCAATCCAACTGCATGGATTTTCTGATGCCTCTGAAAAGGCTTTTTCCGCTTGTGTATATCTAAGGGTTCAACATGGCGAAACTGCAACTTCTCATCTACTCGCAGCAAAGAGCAAAGTTGCACCCTTACAGACTGTTTCTCTCCCAAGGCTGGGACTCTGCGGTGCAGTCGNTAAAATCAGCAGGATTCCCCTTGAAAAAGATCACGGCAAATCACAAATCACTGCTGAAAGATATTCCTCAGCCTGATTTGTTAGCCACAGATTTTCTCCAATTCCAAGCGGCAAGCTCAACGAAAACCCTTGGAATTAAATGGAACGCTCTCACAGACGCGTTTTCGTACTCAGTAGAACCGCTCCCTGACACAAACACTGCCAGAAAGCGACAGATCTTATCAGCTGTCGCGAAACTTTTCGACCCGGCAGGATGGCTATCGTCCATAATGATAGCAGCGAAAACTCTCCCCCAACAGCTCTGGATGGAAGGAACAGACTAGGACGAAGCTGTCAAACCCACCTCACTTCTCAAATGGAACTCTTTCCAGAAAAATCTCTCGGCGATCAAAGAAATTGAGATACCCCGTTGGGTACAATTCAGCCCAGATAACCCAATCCAACTGCATGGATTTTCTGATGCCTCTGAAAAGGCTTTTTCCGCTTGTGTATATCTAAGGGTTCAACATGGCGAAACTGCAACTTCTCATCTACTCGCAGCAAAGAGCAAAGTTGCACCCTTACAGACTGTTTCTCTCCCAAGGCTGGGACTCTGCGGTGCAGTCGCACAAAGTTAGTGAAACAGATCCGATCCCAACTAGATCTGCCCTCTCATGAACTAACGTTGTGGACTGACTCTTCCATCATGCTAGCTTGGTTGGAAAAACCTCCCTGGATGTGGAAGACGTATGTAGCAAACAGGACAACCCAGATCCTTCAAAACGTCAACAATGCTACGTGGCGTCATGTCTGCAGCGCCGATAATCCAGCAGATCTAGGCACACGAGCAGCCAAACCTCAAGACCTCGTAGATTGCTCGCTCTGGTGGAAAGGCCCCGAATGGCTAACAAAGCCCCCCATATTATGGCCTAAAGTCACCCAAAATCACCCATCTCCTCCAGAACAAAAGCACATAGAAGCATTTCATGCAGCCATAAGCACCGATCTCTTACATCGCTTCTCCTCCTACTCAAGAGCTCTCCGAGTGGTAGCATTCATGTTACGTTTTGTAAACAAAGCCAAAAGGTTGTATGTCCCACAAACCATCACTCTAACGCGAAATCAGGCGAAATTGCTTCTCATTCGGAATGCTCAACACAAATATTACGGATAAACGATGACAAGCTTGGAAGCGAAAAACCCAATCAGCAAAAAGGAGCCATTGCTCACCCTTAAACCATTTTTGGATAAGACAGGCCTGCTGCGCGTGAACGGACGCCTCACTTACTCCGCCCTCAGTTATAATGAGCGGCACCCCATTATTATACCAGATAAATCAAAGCTATGTTCTCTCCTTCTCGCTTTCCTCCAGTCAACACTATTACACGCCGAAAAGCAGCTGATGATCCCCATGGTCCAGCAGGAATACTACATCCCTCGCCTCAAGCAGAAGATCAAGACATGCATCTTTCACTGCAAGACATGTATCATCTACAAACAAATTATGAAGTCGCAAATGAGGGCCGCGTTACCCCCAGAACGCTCTACATACTCGCTCCCATTCCACACCACTGGTGTTGCTTTTGCTGGTCCGTTCCTGGTAAAAACCTCTACTCTTCGTGGAGCATCTCACTCCAAAGCATACGTCTGCGTTTTCGTATGTTTCTCCACAAAAGCTATACATCTCGAACTTTGCTCTGATTTAACAACAGAAGCTTTTAAGGCAGCATTCACACGATTCATCGGACGCCGAGGAATACCCCACAAAGTGATGTCCGACAATGGAAAAGCCTTTGTAGGAGCACAACGAAGTCTCAAGAGGGAATTGTCCACCTTTCTTGAGGAAGTCTCAGCGGATATTGCCAACAAATATGCCCTCCACGGCCTCTCATGGCAATTCATTCCTCCGTACGCCCCACACATGGGAGGACTCTGGGAAGCAGCAGTGAAAAGTTTCAAGATTCATTTCACCAAAGTTGTGGGCACCCATAAATTCACGTATGAGGAGTTCAACACTCTCCTTATCCGTATTGAAGCGGTTCTGAATTCGCGACCGCTATCCCCGATGTCACAAGATCCTGATGACCTACAAGCTTTGACACCAGGTCACTTTCTCCGCGGTGCCCCGCTACTCTCCATTCCTGAGCCAAACTCCGAAAAACTCTCCCTAATAAATAAGTGGCAGAAACTAAGGGTACTCCATCACCAGTTCAGCAAGCGCTGGAAAACTGAGTATCTGCAAGAACTCCATAAGCATTACAAATGGAAAGGCCAGGAAGCCAATCTAAACGAAGGGGACTTAGTTGTCATCAAAGACGATCTCCTTCCCCCCAGCTAATGGCGGCTCGGCCGAATTGNTATTATACCAGATAACTCAAAGCTATGTTCTCTCCTTCTCGCTTTCCTCCACTCAACACTACTACACGCCGAAAAGCAGCTGATGATCCGCATGGTCCAGCAGGAATACTACATCCCTCGCCTCAAGCAGAAGATCAAGACATGCATCTTTCACTGCAAGACATGTATCATCTACAAACAAATTATGAAGTCGCAAATGAGGGCCGCGTTACCCCCAGAACGCTCTACATACTCGCTCCCATTCCACACCACTGGTGTTGCTTTTGCTGGTCCGTTCCTGGTAAAAACCTCTACTCTTCGTGGAGCATCTCACTCCAAAGCATACGTCTGCGTTTTCGTATGTTTCTCCACAAAAGCTATACATCTCGAACTTTGCTCTGATTTAACAACAGAAGCTTTTAAGGCAGCATTCACACGATTCATCGGACGCCGAGGAATACCCCACAAAGTGATGTCCGACAATGGAAAAGCCTTTGTAGGAGCACAACGAAGTCTCAAGAGGGAATTGTCCACCTTTCTTGAGGAAGTCTCAGCGGATATTGCCAACAAATATGCCCTCCACGGCCTCTCATGGCAATTCATTCCTCCGTACGCCCCACACATGGGAGGACTCTGGGAAGCAGCAGTGAAAAGTTTCAAGATTCATTTCACCAAAGTTGTGGGCACCCATAAATTCACGTATGAGGAGTTCAACACTCTCCTTATCCGTATTGAAGCGGTTCTGAATTCGCGACCGCTATCCCCGATGTCACAAGATCCTGATGACCTACAAGCTTTGACACCAGGTCACTTTCTCCGCGGTGCCCCTCTACTCTCCATTCCTGAGCCAAACTCCGAAAAACTCTCCCTAATAAATAAGTGGCAGAAACTAAGGGTACTCCATCACCAGTTCAGCAAGCGCTGGAAAACTGAGTATCTGCAAGAACTCCATAAGCATTACAAATGGAAAGGCCAGGAAGCCAATCTAAACGAAGGGGACTTAGTTGTCATCAAAGACGATCTCCTTCCCCCCAGCTAATGGCGGCTCGGCCGAATTGCGAAACTCCATCCCGCTCCCGATCAAAATGTTCGCGTGGTAGACATTCGCACCCAAAGCGGAACCGTCACACGCAACATAACGAAGCTTTGCTTATTACCGCCCGCGTAGCTCATGCCCTTACCCTCATTCTACTATCTTTCTCACATTTTTTCTCGTCTCAGTTCACCAATCACCCGCATGCCACTAACAATGTCCTTCGACCGTGTATTTACAGGCCCCAAGAATTCAGCAAATGCCGACTGTGCTGCCGCACCCATTCGCTGCGCTATTGCCGCGCCTTTCTGGCCATGACGCCGGACGAACGCTATGAATCCGCTAGAGTGCACCGCTACTGCATAAATGGCTTAGCTACCTCTCATGTAACGGGCGCCTGTGATTCCCCAAGCAATTGTCATCGCTGCGGATTAGCCCACCACACGTTACTGCACCGATCCGCCTCCACACCGACCGAGCGTACGCAGAAGACTGAGCACAAGTCCAATTACAAGCGCAAGCCGAACCGTCAAAGGACCCAAACCTCGCGTGAGCAAGGAAATGCTACGCAGTCAGCACGCAGACCCACCGGACGAGCAGTAAAGAAAGCAGCTCCACAACCACGACCCGCTCCTGCCTTCCAACGGCGTATCCGCGGCCTGTTTAACCGGGCTTGGGAAACTCTGGAGCAACTACAGGACCTGGTTCAGGTCTCGTCGCCGCAGGCCCGCCGGCATGTCGAGGACATGGGTCCGAATTTAATCGACCTTTAAATATTAAGAGATATATTTTGCACTTTTATACTACTTACCTGAATTAATACTTACCTTAATTAATACTTACCTGTATTAATACTTTAAATTTGTCAAAATGAAATACTCACCCTGTACATATGTTTAACTATGTAACAAACCTTCGGCTATTGTGAACACACATCTGATATCTATGTAATGGCCAAGCAATAGGTTTAAGTTTAATCGTTCGCTACCACTCAACCCAAACAGATGTAATTGAAAAGCCTAGCAAGTGAAAATAAATAAAGTGATTTTTGAAATAATATATGTAATTCAAATTAAAACTCTTTTATTCATTTGAGTTATGAATAGTTAGAACATTTTTATTTTTTCAAAAAAAGAAAAAAGTGTGTTTTTTATATCATTGAACAGACATGTGATTTTGTTTTAATTAATTATACTTCTTAGCCATTACAAAAGACTGAAACCTAGATTTATAAAATATAATAATTTATTACATGACTATATTCTTGGAATAAAGTGTGATTTATTTAAAAAGTGACCTTTTTACACAAGTTTTTTTGTAATTTTTCCCAAAAATGCCAATACTTTTTTTTTTCCAGAAATTCCCAATGTATTTTTAAGTTAAGTTTTTAATTACATTAATTTCATTAAAAAAAGTACTAATTTCGAGTTTTATTATTTTTCGTCTGTATTTGTGTTCCATTAAAATTTTTTTGTTTTTTATAATAAAGGAAACTAGTAATAATCCCCGAAAGTCGGCGTGCTCCGTGGTCTAAAAAATCTGCATATTTCTTTATTCTAAAAACCACATGCATTGGTATTTAACATTGGTATTTTGGCAAGATCATGCTATACTCAGTACGTATACACAGCTGGCCATGCGTAAAGCAATCCCCTTGTTAGGGTCTGACCTTACATATTTATTGTTATTGCGAGCGCTAAAAAGTTTTGAATTGGCGGCGTTTAAATATATGGGGCATTTCACCTCAAGTGACCCAACTTTTGAAATCTATGTCTTCCGATCGGGATGAAATTTGCACCAAGGTTAGTCCTAAAAAATAGTAGTTATGACACAAAATTTCAATGGGATCGGTCAAACACACTCCGAGTTGGAGGGTCTAGAATTTTGACATTTTGGTCAAACGGCCATTTTTTCGGATCCATATAACTAATTACCTATTGTATTTACAAAATTTTTTCAGGAATGTTTTCGATAGATTTCTCTTCAGTCTTTACAA
>NW_016166883.1:0-326 GCF_001687245.7 Rhagoletis zephyria | reverse complement strand
TTTTTTTTTATTTTCGTCCGCCATATTGGATCCGCCATTTTGAATTTTTGATAAGTGACTTCAGATTCGTAATCAGTGACTCTAAAAAACACCCTAGGTAAGAAGTGGTGTAAAGATCCTTCAACGAGTATTTGTTTAAATAGTTTCGTCCAGCTAGATTTGCGATCCGAACCACTGTGCGATGTTGTCAAAACACTGATTAATGCATTTGTGTTGCTGTTACGTGTTATTGTTACCGTTACGTGAAGCAAAATTGGAATCGAGTTGACGATATCGGACAAACGATCAACAAATTTTTGATTTTTATGAAGCAAGACAATCTCGAC
>NW_016166882.1:0-22927 GCF_001687245.7 Rhagoletis zephyria | reverse complement strand
TGCTTGGGCATTTTCTTCGGCTTCTGAGGTGTTAATTTCGTCAGGCTAAAATAGAATAAATTTCGATATAAAGTTCCTTAGACCTGGATGTTTCCAAACCCATAAGTTTTTACGGGTTAAGTGTCGCTATATTGAATTTGCACGTACATATTTACTTTGGATCGCGAGCGCCTCTTTACCACCAGTGTGTTTTCTTTCGCCCCTAATATCTTGCCGCCCTAGGCCCGGTCCTATCGGGAATTAGGACAAATCCGCCACTGGACATATGCGAGCGGAGCCACATTTCCCGTTTCTTAGGTACCGCCGCCGAAGAAGTAATCGGATTTCAGCGAGCCCGAAAGAACAACTGGTAAGATGAGGAGTGTCAAGAAGCCGCATAGGAAAAATATGCCGCCTATAACGCTCGAAAATTTTACCAGAGAGTTAGGCGACTTACAGAGGGTTTTAAAACTCTTGTAAGATCAGCAATGGCGTCCTAGTGACTGATGTCCACAACGTACTTAGATTATGGAGGGAACACTCCACCACCCTACTGAATGGTAGCAGCACTGAAAGTTGTGGAGAAGACGAGCCCGAGCCCCCAGTCGATGATGACGGAGTCGATGTTTCACCACCTGACTATGACAATGAACGAATATCAATAACGCGCTTTAAAAATAACAAAGACCGAAGCCCACCGTCAACGAACTAACACTCAGTGTGGCTTTAGGCCTGGAAAATCCACCATAGACCAGGTATTCACAATATGCCAAATCTTGGAAAAGACCCGCGAGAAAAGAAGCGACACTCACCACCTATTTCTCAGCTTCAAAGCCACTTTCGATAGCACTAAAAAGAGTTGCCTATATATCGCGATGTCTGAATTTCCCCTCGAAACTGATACGGCTGTGTAAACTGACGTTGAGGAATACCACCAGCTCCGTCATAATTGGGAAAGACCTCTGGTGGTCAACGAGTATTCGAGAGAAAGATTTAGCGAAAGATTTACGGGCCTTTACGCGTTGGCGATGGCGAGTACCGCAGACGATGGAATGATAAGCTTGTCAACGACATAAACATAGTGCAGAGAATTAAAAAACACCGGTTCCGCTGGCTTGGCCATGTCTTTGGAATGGACTCCGCCGCACCAGCTCTAAAGGTAGCAGAGGAAAAGGGAGGCCCCCACCAGTGTTGCCGCCGCTCAAAGAACTTTCTAACCAAGATTAGACGAAAAAGTTACCAAATGTAAGGAAAAATAACCAACTTTAGGTTAACAATTCAGGTCATCACAAATTCTTTTATATAAATACGTATAGAAAAAGTTTACAAACCAAAGAAAATCAATTTTTATTTGCATTTTTGAGAAGTAAATCCTTTTAAGGTTGTAATATGTAAATACATATTTTAGAAAGTCAGTCTTCCCGTATTAGATGCATATGTATAAATATTAATATCTTCGTTAATATTACCAGATTCTAAATAACATTTTTAACCCTTCGGAGGGCGCGCTTTGAAAATTACACGAGAGGGTGCGCCGCAGCTATTTAGCTGCAAGGTGTATCTGAAAGGTTGAGTGCAATTTTTTTATTTATGTCGAAAAATCATTCAAATAAAACATTTGAATAATTTGTGTTTATACTGCAACATATTATAAGCATTTATTATTTAAATTTTTATTACAGTGCTGTTGGTACATTCTACACATTGCGAAATATGCTTGCAATGTTTTCTACAAACATTTTTGTTACAACTAATGCAACAAACTTTTGTCTTATTATTCCTGATACATATTCCTGGTTTCAATTTCTGTTTCGTAGCTGATTCCCTCCTATATAAGTTTAAAAACATCTTCTTTTTTGTTATTGTTGATTCCGAGAGAACGAAAAATAACACCGAAGATGGCACAACGCCGAGACCGGTTTATCTTCAAACCAAATTTTACAAGGGATGACGGAAATTCGTTCTAAAATACATCATTTAAAAACATCCTTTTTTCTCTAAAACCTAAGAAAATTAATATCATAATAGTTACAATGCGTACGTATAATTTTAAAATTACACATGACAAAATACTTACAAAATAAAAATTTTGATTTAGACGCTTATCACTAGAGCTCGGATTTTTTTGCGAATTGAATATGCAAAATATATGTAAAATGTATGCAAAATATATGCATAAAATATGCAAGAACTATGCAAAATATGCTAAAAAAAAGTTTTTTGTATACAACAATTTAAATAACACCTAAGAAACAAGACCGAAGTCGTTTCCACTAGTGTCCATGTTATTAGGATTTCAGAGAAAATTAAGCAAGTTTTATTAAAGCATATCTTCAAATTTATTAACAACTTGTATTTAGGTTAACTCTTTAAACTACTTTAGTATCTGTATCTGTGGAAATCGTCCGCATTTGCGGCCCCAACCGTTGCCAAAGTCCCCAACGTCATAGACCAGGAGCGCATCCTGGAGGAGCATAGTGAGAAAAACCCAATCCTCTCTTCTTCAGAGTCGGAAGAGGACCAATCTCTTGCATGGGATGTAGGTGGATAAGCAGTTCACTGCCAACTACCCTCCAATGACGGAGTTGGTCCTCTTTCCACAGCCCAGAAGAGGAAGTATCGGGGGGCGAAACGCAAGTAGGGGAAACCCTCTTCTGTGGCTGACCAAACTCCTCCTGTCGCTGCATTCAGAAAGCGGAGCAGGTCTACGGATGTTACTCCAGAAACCAGTGGAACTTGATGGGTGTACCGACATCCAAATCTGCTTGCGAACGTTGCAAGAAAAAAAAAACCTGTGGTGACAGACACCAATTGCTGTCCCAATGCCTCTTCGAGTCATAGTTTGGCACGGTACTGGTGGGGCATTGCCCAATTCCAATCATCCAGACAGACCTCTGGCGCCACGAAACGCTTGCCTCAAACCAAGGGAAGAAATGATGCAAGGGTCGGTCGAGGCAGAACTGCCCTCGCTATTCCCTCGAAGCAACTACTTCTCGATGTCTGGGTCCCGGGCAACTTATTGCTGATCCGGGCCGTTATTTCCTCCGGCACTGTAGCTAATGCTCGTTCATAAGAGAAATGCCCCTCCCAAGCTAACTGGGATTGGCTCAAAGCTGTGGAGCAAAGAATACCGGTCACAAGGGGAACAGACTTCACTGTTTATAGTGCCAATTACGAATGAGAGAAAAAATTATGAGTGCTAGTTTTTTGGGTTAAGAACGCTTTCCAGCAGAAATTAGTGATAATTTGTGATAATTATCTGTTAAGAAACAAAGCTATATACATACTGGTAGATCTCTCTCAGCTCTCTCCGCCGGCAAATCTCCAATGACGTCATATTCACGTTACTCTACGGAATTTCAATCAGCGCAATCTTGTATTCTATCGGTCTTGCGCATGGTTGCCACTCGCCAACATTTTTTTCTACCAAAATCTCTTAAGAAAAATTATCGAAATCTACCAAATCTTGACTACCAAAATCTTCACTTCTTCACTGAAAAAAGAAAAAATATACTGAATAAAGCTGCTATATTTCATAACAAATATGTATATACTTACAGCCTGTTTCTGTGACTTAATAAATTCAATATTTTTATAATTTGTCAATTTTTGATTATTTATCAAGAACTCCCAGTTCTAGCACAGAAGTTTAAATCTATTTTCTGATAAATTATCAAGATTGAAAATGCTATTGACAATTATAATTTTTTTTATTAGAAAATATTTTTCTATCAATTAATTACTGAATGTGCCGTTATTCTCATTTTCATTGTTGGTGTTTCCGACAGGGTAGGAGTATGATGTAATGTGGAGCGATTTTCCATCATCCCTTGTCAAATTTGGTTAGGAGACAAGCCGGTTTCGACGTTGTGACAATTTCAGTGTCATTTTTCGTTCGGAATGTGCCGATATTTGCGACTCACGGCATAATGGTACCGGCACACAAAAAAGTTGCGGGTGCTTTTAACCGTCCGTTTGACTCGTACAAAATTTCGAGTAAATTGCGAAAATTGCAAATTTTTTTGCTATTTTTTCGCTTTTCCATAATTTAGTGTACGTGTCAAACGGACCTCAGATTTGAATTCAGTGAGTCGAAATACATGTCGGTAGGAGGGTCTAGTAAAAAGCACACCAAATTTTTTTTTTTGTGCCGGAATAATCAAAACGATTTATGGACCTTACCGAAAATTTCCAGATGGCCACTATCAAAATGTGAGATGGTAGAACTCAAAATTTATCGCAAAAATACGAAAGTTCTTTTAGAAGTGCAGCCCTTGGTGCTGCCGCTGTAATTGAAATATTTCCAGTATTCGAATATGAGATGACTCTAATTTTATCGAAGTAATTTTATAGAAGTGTCAGTAGTGCTGCCACTGAAACTCGAAGGGCTTTTATAATTACGCTCATGCAAAACATAATTCATTTCTTTCTTTGTCGCATTTAATTCTATATAACGAATAAACGCATTTTTTTGCCTGTTGCAACTTGTTACACCAAAATAGAATGGGGTCACTCCTGAGAAAAAAGTTTGAAATTTTGATGAAAATTTGATGAATTCTATAAAATTTTATTCTTAGGTTTAAATGGTATTTGTTAGGGAATGAACTGTATTTTAATTGAAAAATCTTAAAAATTAATAAACATAAGCGGCAAATCACTTTTTAAAGAATTGAGTTATTGTAAATATAACAAAACATTTCTTTATTTATTTTTTAATAAAGTTTTTCTTTATATGCTTATGTGTTTAAATAATGCTACGATCTGGTAATACTTCATTAAATGCTCATGTTTTATTCAGAGATTTATTTCTGTAGGTTAAAAAGAAGTTGTAACTACATGAATAATTATGTTCTTTTAAGTACCCAACCCGCCTAAGTACCTCAAAAAGCTGACATTTTTCGTGAGGTACTTCAGCGGTTTTTACTGTAGCATGATTCAACAACTACAGGTTGTAGCAATCGTACAAAAACAACATTTACCGTTGGTATGAACTCCTTGTGTCATCAACATCTTCTTTATCTATTCATATTCGTGTGTATATGTATACCCTGCATACCAGGATTTCATAGAACTCTGAAAGGTTTCACAATTTTTTTAAGAATTTTCTTTAAGAAATCATACAGAAATTTCTTTACTAGTTCTTGTCAACCGCTTCATATGTTTTTCTTTACAGATTTCTAAAAGAATCGTAACAAATTTCCGACACTTAAAGATTTCGGGAGCATTTGTTTGCAGGGTATATATATACGTATATGTGTATGTGTACGCGGATATGTAAATAAAGCAAAACAGACGATAATTTGACACAAGCGTGCTCATAAGAAGAAGCATAGCTTCTATCGCTATCACCTGTAATTGATGCGCCTTGTTACTGTAGTTGCAAAAGTTGCCAAAATGAAATAAAAGTTACCAAGTTACCAAACCGTTTAAAAGTTACCACCTTTGGTAGAAAGTTACCAATTGTGGCAACCATGGTCTTGCGTACATGTTTTGCATGTGCATATGTATATGTATGTTACACAGCCAATACACAAAATCTCCTATGACGTCATATACAGTGATCGGATTTTAAAATGTGTGTGGTCGAATCTGGTAAAAAATGTGGTAGATTTCAAAAAATGTGGTAGATCTCAGGTTTTGGATCAAACTTTGTACAAAAATTAAAAATATTCTGCAAGGTTTCAGATAGATTGCAAACATTTTATTGAGAATAAAAAATATTATTATTTTAGTATAATAAAGTGCAAGATTGAAGTTGTTAAAAATTGCGTTGAGTTTTGGCAATTTTTTTTTTTTCTTGAACGTGTAAAGCAGTTCCTTCCATATCAAGATATTTTTCCAACATATTTTGAAAGATTTCTGCAACCTTGCGGAGCGCTGCCAGTTTTTCTTTTTATCACATCACGATGTAGCGAACAAATGTGGCACGTTCAAGAAACCGCTATTTGGGATTTGCCGATTTTGACAATTCTCAAGTAAAAGTATACAACGCTTTAGAAGCTTTTGATGCACTGAAATTTGCTAACACTTTCACAAAAATCGCCGTTTTTTAACATTTTCGCTATTAGTTATTTTTATAAATCATATATTTTGCAAATTAACACAAAACCACGTTTCCTGTCGAAAAATTTAATATTGAGAAAATTTAATATTTTACAGTTTATTTTATAATCCCCTTCTGCCTGTTATTAGTGTTTAGTGTTGGACAATTTTAGCCCTTAAAATTAAGATAATTATGTCGAGCAAAAATAAAACTACACGAAAATGCGAATATGTGGTAGATTTCAGACCTTGTGCGGTAGATGTGGTAGATGCTCAAAAAAGTGGCAGATCTCCCACAATGTGGTAGATGTCCGATCACTGGTCATATACTGTCAAAATTTTCAAGAGAGAGTTAGCGGTATCACAAGTTGCGTTCGACAAGTCGAAAATTTATAATAGTTTTAAGAAAATTAATATCATAATAGTTACAATGCGTACGTATAATTTTAAAATTACACATGACAGAATACTTACAAAATAAAAATTTTGATTTAGACGCTTATCACTAGAGCTCGGATTTTTATACAAATTGAATATGCAAAATGTATGCAAAATATATGCAAAAAATATGCAAGAACTATGCAAAATATATTAAAAAAATTCCAACAAATACATACTTAGATATGCTAAAAAAAGTTTTTTTATGCAACAATTTAAATAACACCTAAGAAACAAGACCGAAGTCGTTTCCCCTAGTGTCCATGTTATTAACCTTCAGAAGACACCCCAGTGCAAAGCTTATTTTTGATAAACTTTTTCGTTATGTCAATAAAAGCTAACCATGCAATTATATGATCTTGTACCTTTGAAAAATTCAATAAGACATTTCATTTTAAATTTATTTTATCTAAATATTTCCAGCGTAATATATGCAAAAAAAGCTTAAGCTATGTGTTTTAAAAGCAACATTTCAATTGGGGTGCAATTTACCCCAGTGTGTCGTTTACGTCAAATAAAAAAGGTGTGTCCTCCGAAGGTTAAGATTTCAGAGAAAATTAAGCAAGTTTTATTAAAAGCATATCTTCAAATTTATTAACAACTTGTATTTAGGTTAACTCTTTAAACTACTTTAGTAGTATCTGTGGGAATCATCCGCATTTGCGGCCCCAACCGTTGCCAAATTCCCCAACGTCATAGACCAGGAGCGCATCCTGGAGGAGAATATGGAGAAAAACCCAATCCTCTCTTCTTCAGAGTCGGAAGAGGACCAATCTCTTGCATGGGATGTAGGTGGAGAAGCAGTTCGCTGCCAACTACCCCCCAATGACGGAGTTGATCCTCTTTCCACAGCCCAGAAGAGCAAGTATCGGGGGACGAAACGCAAGCAGGTGAAACCCTCTTCTGAAGCTGACCGAACTCCTTCTGTCGCTGCATTCAGTAAGCGGACCAGGTCTACGGATGTTATTCCAGAAACCAGTGGAACTTGATGGATATACCGACATCCAAATCTGCTTGCGAACGTTGCAAGAGAAAAAACCTGTGGTGACAGACACCAATTGCTGTCCCAATGCCTCTTCGAGTCATAGTTTGGCACGGTACTGGTGGGGCATTGCCCAATTCCGATCATCCAGACAGACCTCTGGCGCCACGAAACGCTTGCCTCAAACCAAGGGAAGAAATTATGCAAGGGTCGGTCGAGGCAGAACTGCCCTCGCTATTCCCCCGAAGCAACTACTTACTTCTGGATGTCTGGGTCCCGGGCAACTTATTGTGAGCCCGTAAAAGGCCCTCTGATCATTGCCGTAATGGGGAGGGCGGGGTAGACTCGGCAGACGACTACTGGGGATATTAAACACTGATCTGGGCCGTCATTGCCTCCGGCACTGTAGCCAATGCTCGTTCATAAGAGAGGGATGGAACCATTGTGGTGAAATGCCCCGCTCAAGCTAACTGGGATTGGCTCAAAGCTGTGGAGCAAAGAATACCGGTCACAAGGGGAACAGACGTCACTGTTTATAGTTCCAATTACGAATGAGAGAAAAAATTATGAATGCTAGTTTTTTTTGGGTTAAGAAACGCTTTCCAGCAGAAATCAGTGACAATTTGTGATAATTATCTGTTAAGAAACAAAGCTATATACATACTGGTAGATCTCTCTCGGCTCTCTCCGCCGGCAAATCTCCGATGACGTCATATTCACGTTACTCTCCCGAATTTCAATCAGCGCAATATTTTATTCTATCGGGCTTGCGCATGGTTGCCAACATTTTTTTTTATCGAAAATCTCTTAAGAAAAATTACCGAAAGCTACCAAATCTTGACTACCAAAATCTTCATTTCTTCACTGAAAAAAGAAAAAATATACTGAATAAAACTGCTATATTTCATAACAAATGTGTATATACTTACAGCCTGTTTCTGTGACTTAATAAATTCAATATTTTTATAATTTGTAAATTTTTGATTATTTATCAAGAACTCCCACTTCTAGCAGTTTAAGTTTAAGTCTATTTTCTTGATAAATTATCAAGATTGAAAAGGCTATTGACAATTATAATATTTTTTTTTTATTAGAAAATATTTTTCTTACAATTAATTGTTGCATGTGCCGTTATTCTCATTTTCATTGTTGGTGTTTCCGACAGGGTAGGAGTATGATGTAATGTGGAGCGATTTTCCATCATCCCTTGTCAAATTTGGTTAGGAGACAAACCGGTTTCGACGTTGTGCCAATTTCAGTGTCATTTTTCGTTCGGAATGTGCCGATATTTGCGACTCACGGAATAATGGTACCGGCACACAAAAAAAAAGTTGGGGGTGCTTTTAACCGTCCGTTTGACTCGTACAAAATTTAGAGTAAATTGCGAAAATTGCAAATTTTTTTGCTATTTTTTCGCTTTTCCATAATTTAGTGTACGTGTCAAACGGACCTCAGATTTGAATTCAGTGAGTCGAAATACACGTCGGTAGGTGGGTCTAGTAAAAAGCACACCAAATTTTTTTTTTGTGCCGGAATAATCAAAACGATTTACCGAAAATTTCCAGATGGCCACTATTAAAATGTGAGATGGTAGAACTCAAAATTTATCGCAAAAATACGAAAGTTCTTTTAGAAGTGCAGCCCTTGGTGCTGCCGCTGTAATTGAAATATTTCCAGTATTCGAATATGAGATGACTCTAATTTTATCGAAGTAATTTTATAGAAGTGTCAGTAGTGCTGCCACTGAAACTCGAAGGGCTTTTATAATTACGCTCATGCAAAACATAATTCATTTCTTTCTTTGTCGCATTTGATTCTATATAACGAATAAACGCATTTTTTTCGGCAAAAAAATTTTTAAAAATCAACGGTAATTTTTTGCCTGTGGCAACTTGTTACACTAAAATGGAATGGGGTCACTTCTGAGAAAAAAGTTTGAAATTTTGATGAAAATTTGATGAATTCTATAAAATTTTATTCTTAGGTTTAAATGGTATTTGTTAGGGAATGAACTGTATTTTAATTGAAAAATCTTAAAAATTAATAAACATAAGCGGCAAATCACTTTTTAAAGAATTGAGTAATTTAAATATAACAAAACATTATTTATTTTTTAATAAAGTTTTTCTTTATATGCTTATGTGTTTAAATAATGCTACGATCTGGTAATACTTCATTAAATGCCCATGTTTTATTCAGAGATTTATTTCTGTAAGTTAAAAAGAAGTTGTAACTACATGAATAATTAGGTTCGCTTAAGTACCCGCATCGAGGTATTTAAGCGGGTTCTTTTAAGTACCCAACCCGCCTAAGTACCTCAAAAAGCTGACATTTTTCGTGAGGTACTTAAGCGGGTTTTACTGTAGTTACAAAAGTTACCAAAATGAAATAAAAGTTACCAAGTTACCAAACCGTTTAAAAGTTACCACTTTTGGTAGAAAGTTACCAATTGTGGCAACCATGGTTTTGCGTACATGTTTTGCATGTGCATATGTATATGTATGTTACACAGCCAATACACAAAATCTCCTATGACGTCAAATACAGTGATCGGACTTAAAATTTGTGTGGTAGAATCTGGAAAAAAATGTGGTAGATTTCAAAAAAATGTGGTAGATCTCAGGTTTTGGATCAAACTTTATACAAAAATTAAAAATATTCTGCAAGGTTTCAGATAAATTGCAAACATTTTAATTAGAATAAAAAAATATATTATTTTAGTATAATAAAGTGCAAAATTTAAGCTGTTAAAAATTGCGTTGAGTTTTGGCAATTTTTTTTATTGAACGTGTAAAGCAGTTCCTTCCATATCAAGATATTTTTCCAACATATTTTGAAAGATTTCTGCAACCTTGCGGAGCGCTGCCAGTTTTTCTTTTTATCACATCACGATGTAGCGAACAAATGTGGCACGTTCCAGAAACCGCTATTTGGGATTTGCCGATTTTGACAATTCTCAAGTAAAAGTATATAACGCTTTAGAAGCTTTTGATGCACTGAAATTTGCTAACTCTTTCACAAAAATCGCCGTTTTTTAACATTTTCGCTATTAGTTATTTTTATAAATCATATATTTTGCAAATTAACACAAAACCACGTTTCCTGTCGAAAAATTTAATATTGAGAAAATTTAATATTTTACAGTTTATTTTATAATCCCCTTCTGCCTGTTATTAGTGTTTAGTGTTGGACAATTTTTGCTCTTAAAATTAAGATAATTATGTCGAGCAAAAATAAAACTACACAAAAATGCGAATATGTGGTAGATTTCAGACCTTGTGCGGTAGATGTGGTAGATGCTCAAAAAAGTGGCAGATCTCCCACAATGTGGTAGATGTCCGATCACTGGTCATATACTGTCAAAATTTTCAAGAGAGAGTTAGCGGTATCACAAGTTGCGTTCGACAAGTCGAAAATTTATAATAGTTTTTCCAAATTTTTACTGGATGGCGTTCGATAACGACAAAAAATTATCCAACACACAAAAATTGAGAGAGCAAGCGTTCATTTTGATGCAAGAGAAGCGTTCATTTTGTACTGGCAAAATTTTAGTCAGCAAAAATGATCCATATGGTTGCAATTTTTGTAAACAAACAAAATTGTTTTTTTTTCGAGTTTTGGTGTTTATATGCTTTTTGGCTGCCTGCTATGTGACTTTATGATAGTGCCAACTAGTTTTTACTTCTAGAGATGTTACTGGCGAACATTGAACGTTCACTTTCCTTTTTTCTTACATGGAGGCAACATGAATTTTAGTTTGTTTACAAATAAAACATAAACAAAGTTAGGTGGTGTGTCTTCTTCTTCCGGTTTTTGCAAGTGATTGCTAATTTCCTATTCGTTTACTTTTTTGCTTTTTCTTCTCTTTGGGAGAGAATTTTCGCTTACGCTCTTGATTTTGATTGTTGATTGGTGTTGGCCTAATTTTGTTATCGAACGCAACTATAATCAGCGCCACCTTCTGTATTCATTTCACAATGGATTGTACTGGAAAGAACCTAGAGAAGCTTGCGATTGTCAATCACCGATCAGCTGTTTATAAAATGTCAAAAACGTCAATAAGCTGATGGTAGCTGGGCCGTCACTTTGGTCAACCAAACAAAAAGGACGATTGCTTTGCAGTGGCTGTATAAACGATATTTTGTTACAAATTTGTTTTCGATATAAAATTCTTAAAATGCTTTCGAGCTGTGCAGCAAGGTCGATCAATTTAGTGGTAAGTTGTAATAAAGGGAACCATTGACAACAATATTTAACGTCTGCTTGCCATGAAAGCGGTACGTACGGCTCGTTATGTAATTTAAAACGTAAAAATAATTTGTTCCTAATTGTTTTATGTATTTTGCATGTCCGGTATAGCGTGGCAGTATGCGCACTATTGCCACGAGCGCAGTGCAACGCAGTGATCATCTCTTCGTGCACCGCGACACTCCGGAAGACAACCCAAGCATCAAATTCGAGTTTACGCCAGAGAATAAGAAGGTCAGTCAACTATCGTGTTTTGCAAGTTTTTAATTAAGTCTCATTATCTCCTATTTCATCCATAAAAGCGTGTTGAAGCTATTATCAGCATTTACCCAGAGGGTTACAAACGCGCCGCCATGATCCCACTGCTCGATTTAGCGCAACGCCAATATGGTTGGTTGCCCATCTCGGCTATGCAGAAGGTTGCCGAAATTTTAGAAGTATCACATATGCGAGTTTACGAAGTCGCTACTTTCTACACAATGTTTTTGCGTCAACCCACTGGCAAATACCATATACAAGTATGCACAACCACACCATGCTGGCTACGTGGTTCTGATGAAATTATGGAATGTTGCAAGGTATTATTTTATTAATCCATAAAAAGGTATTTTTCGACAATTCATAAACCTCGTTTTATTGCAGAAAACTTTGGGTGTGGAACCAGGTGAAAAGACTAAAGATGGCCTGTTTACCATTTCTGAAGTAGAGTGCTTAGGTGCTTGTGTTAATGCACCAATGGTCGCCATTAATGACGATTATTATGTGAGTATCACTAAGCATTTACGTTAACTCTTATTGTTCTAAGAAATATACATAATATATTTCTTTGCACTGCAGGAAGACTTAACCGTCAAAGACATGCAACAAATATTAGCGGATTTCAAAGCGGGCAAACCATCACCACCTGGTCCACGTAGCGGTCGTTTCGCCAGCGAACCTGCTGGCGAGCCCACCTCGCTGAGTGAGGAACCAAAGGGACCTGGATTCGGTCTGCAGCCAGCCCTCCAATAATTTGACTAATTTATCCTATTTTTTGCTCTTTAATCTTGAATAAACCCAGATGAAATGAAGTTAGTTGCCTAAGTAAAACAGGAATTTTGGGAACAAAAAAATTTAGATATGCCATAGTAATGCCGTATTGGTATGCCCTAAGTTTCTTTTTAGCCGTTTTTTGTGAACAAAACAGTTGCTGTGTTTCCTTGGGCAATGGTCGGGATCCGGATAAGAAATTTGCACCCAAATGCAACAACAACGATATGGTTGCCGCACGGTTTGGTAGCACAGACAAATGATTGTATGTATACACAAACAGATATTCTGCCATTTGTTTCTCGTAAGTTAACGAGTCTTACTTGGTTCAAATAAATTGCCTTTATGTTAAATATGTTCCAAATTTAGTGAGTTCATTTTAATATTTTCGTCTTCCTCGTGCTAGTAGTATAAAATGCTGCCAACCCCAACAAGAATGATCCAGATCGTTTCCGTGAGAAGTGATCGTGATACTGAGCTGGATAACCCAAAGAAACATAAGTATAAGTAAAAAAATAAAAATAATAATGCGTTATAAGGGAAGGTTTGAAGCAGTCACCCCTATTGCGAGTGTCGACTAGTAGTAGATAAAAGACTAATATTCGATTATCGCTTTTCCTTGGTATTGTGAATGTGGATTTCCCCATCAATAAGCGACTTTGAACAGTTTTTAGTCGTTCATCCTTCTACAATCGTTTGTTTTAGAAAGATGAGCGTCTAAATCCAATTCACACTCACTTATTGAATGAGAAAACGACATCGAAAATACATACTCAGCCCTATCACCAATTCCATGTGAATAAAACATTCCCATAACTTAACAGGAAAAACAAGAACAAATTGGGAAAAAATGTTTTTGTTCTGCTTTATAATTTTTGGGACTATTTGTTCATGTGGCCAACTATGGATACTCGATACTCGAATAATAGCCGTTTATCTACTACTAGTCGACACTCGCAATAGGGGTGAGTACTTATGAGACCATAAGGGCGAACTAAAGGATGAGATCCAGCAATACACGTAATAAACCTCTAGACCCGGCCCTATGTTTACAGGCAATAAACGACATTCACAGAGACTGCCACCACCTTCACTATCTCCCGTTCTGTGAATGACGTCATAGGAGTACACTCACCACCTGTAGACCGCGTAACTGTGGCTCAGCTGCGATATGGATACTATATTAGGTTAAACTCTTATTTGTCTAAACTAGACTCCAACGTACGAGGTTACTTCCGGGATTTGGACGTTCGTCTCACGACTGCAACCACCTCTTCAGTTGCCCACGCAATTCAACTCAACTAACATCCCACTACCTCTGGTTCCGTCAAAACGGCACGCTTCCTGAGCCTATCGTTAGTTGAGCTTGACGAAAACAATTGAAGGACTATCAGATTATATGTGTGGCTAATTAGTTGCTGCAACAAAATAATTGTGGCAATTTGAATTAATGCAGTGTTTGCTTTCGGAATGGTAATTTTCTAAAAATTAAATAACGAAGTTATCAAAATAGATAATAAAAGTAAAATGGATGTCGGATTAATTTTGAAACTATTCGTTTTTAGAAATGAATCAAGCCAAAACATCAGACTATTTTATTTCTAAACTGTGATGCCATTTCTGAACATAGCAGCCTATATTACTTGTCCGTAATTAATATTGGCTATCGCTGAATCCATCATAGTCCGATTTTCGTTTCAACGTGCATATGTATATGCATTTTCCTAGATTTCACGAAAAATCGAACTACAATCGATTCAGTGATAGCCCTGAATAAAAAAAAAACGAAGTGCTAATCTATGCTTACCTACCCATGTATACGACAGGGAAAGTAATATTTACTACTCTGAAATTATAAGCACTTGGAGCTATCACTCTCAATCTATCGTAGTGCGATAATTTAGCAAGAGTAATTCAATCATTAGGCACTTAGCAAGGGTCGCCGTCGACAAGCTCAATTGGTCTGCATAACCAAAACGACACGGATTGTAATCTGGTCAAGGGGTCCAATAGTATTCCAACCTTCTTAATGGGTACTCCCTTTCGCCAGTAACATATCTATCTTACATAAAAAAAGACGTAGTGCTTTTACTCATTTATATTTATTCTTAAAAACGAGCAGAATCATAGTTTTATATAATTCAAGATTACAATTTCTAGAATTGGGTAATCTTCTCTTGATAAAATAATTTTATTCAATTTTATATTGTTGATAAAACGCTTAATGCGATGTTTCCTTTATAATTAATTATGCATACATTAATAAACGTATTGCCTAGAACACCTACAGCATGCCACCAGAAAAGTTTAATTAACTTTTTTTTATTTAATAATTCATTCTGAAGTTAGAATTTAGATAATTCTAACAAATTTATATGTAATTTTTGTTTTATTTTGTAGTTTTTGCTGCCGGTAAAACATATCAATGAAATCAGATCTTTTATGTACGTAAAGTTTGAAATGCGCAATAGAAAGATCAAAACAATGCTGCAACATGCTAAGGTGTCGTTTCAGTAAAAAAGCGATGATTTAGGAAAACAAAAACACCATTAAGTCATCTTAAACTATGTCACCACTTTCAAATTACTCATCGCTATCGCCATAATAAACCCTGGAAAGTAACACTCTTACTCTTAAAGCAATTTTAAAGTAATTTCAGTAATTACCTCTTCTTCGAGACTGCGCGCTTTGATTTGCGTCCAATCGGATTATGATAATTTGTACGTGGTAGCGTTTGGTTCACGAGCCGTTTTGTCTTTTTCGGCTCCTCGCGAAGTTCTTTGAACGATACATTTTCTTGTGATTTCATTCGTTTCATAAACTTATCGATAATTTCGTCACATGACAAATTCGCTTCTGGTTCCCATGTGTCATGTTTAGGGCCAAATCCCTTCCAACGTATACGAAATATACGTTGATTCTTCTCCTCGGCGTAGTCTATTATCTTATCAACCTCCCACTCTTTATTTGGATCAGCTGCCAATTGTCCCTTTACTGGACGTCCTTTCTTAGCAGCCACGCCACTCTTTTTGCTCGATTTACTTGGCGATTGCTAATGATACAATCATTGTTGGTGTGACATTTTATTTTTTACAATGTACTTACTTTATTTTTGTATCTTTCAATTATGTCCGGACACGACAACGTATCCTCAGGCTCCCAGGTGTCGTCATCTTTAGTATAGCCCTTCCAGCGTATTAAGTAGTAAGTAACACCATGTTCTACTTTGTGGCTTACTATGTCCTTAACCTTATAGCAAATAAATAAAATTGTTTGCAAGTGTTAAAAGAAAAATCAATGTATTCTGGAATATGGAAGACTTAAGAAAACAGAAATTTCAAACAGGTAAACCATCAATAAATTTAAAATCTCTTGCGAGAAAACATTTCATACTTCTATGTTTGATTGCAAAGCGCATTTTTTCTATATTTCTACTTGAAATCACTCCAAGAGGTGTCTTCATAAAAAGTAATAAACTGTTATTAAACTTTATATAAATATAAATTTACCATTTTGATAGGGAAATGTTTAGCTATTTGTACAACGATTTACGGGTGGGTGGCGGAGGGGAAGGGGGCATAGCCCCCAACCTCCCCCCTAAACGAACGCCGCTTTATGAAGTCACCTCCACACACAACCAAAAATCGTTGCACAAATTCATAAACAGTACCCTTTTGATAAACGAACTGTCAAACTTTGTATGGAAATCTACTTAACCAAACTTTATCACTACATCAAACGTTTTTGTATAAATTTCAGCAAAATTCAACCCTTACAGGTTGCCAGGTGGTCGCATTTGCTACGAACACATGAAAGCAAATTAGTACAATGGACGAACTAACTAGCCATATAAGTTAAATAATAAACAATATTATGGAAATTATTTACCAAGGGGCGTTCATGAAAGAATACGGATAAACTGATACATTTAAGCAATTTATCCCTTTATCTCTTTAGATGAAAACCCCTAATATTTGTTAAATTTTTATCGAAAAACGACTGATCGAAGCTGAATAGTAATCGAGTATCGATATTTTAATGTTTGTATGTATGTATATTATAAAACATAACCTCTACTCACCTCGTAGACTTCCTCACCCTCACCATCTCCCTCCTCCTCGTCTACCTTTGCTTGTGCCTTCTTCCCTTTGCCACGCCTACCAGTGGCTTTACCATTTTTGCCAGCCGTTTTTTGTTTTCCGCCTCCTGCCGGCTTCCGCCCTTTCTTTGCACTTCCACCTCCGCCGCCGCCATTTAATGGTTCATCCTCGCTATCCACATTATCATCGGCGCCATCGGTTAGTTTTTCTGGCGCTGCTTTGCGCTTATTAGCCTTTTTGCCGACTGTACCGCTGCTACCATCCTCTTGGTCATCTTCGGTGGCGCTACCCTGTACAGAATGGAATTCATCATCGGTATTCCCTTCGGGATGAGTTCGATCTCTTACAACGCTTTGCTTTTTCTTTCCGTCATCACCCTCCTCGGCACCCCCATCGACTTCCGATTCATCGCTGTTGGACTCCACCGTGGCGCTCTTTTTAGCTTCCTCATCTTGTTCATTCTCATTTTCAGCAGATTCCGCATATTCTGCGATTTTTTTCTTATGCACTCTACCCATTTTAATTTTCCCCGCTTGATAACTTTAAAATGTTTTTTCGCACAATTCTTACCCTTTTGATATTAAATGTTTGTTCAGCTTCGGATTTCTGTAGAAATTTGCCTCAACAAAGATAAAATAATTGTTGGAAGATTAAGATTTACCTACAAAACGTACCTTTATTTTCGAAGACGCCGTGAAAAATTGTGCCAAAAAACAGAAGCGCTGAAAAAGGAGTACAGAAATTTATAAACGCGCAACGTTGACCGTTTCGGTTGGAACGAAACGGTGCGCAACGAAACGAAAAATGAATTAACAGAGTTGCATTAAGGAAGGACTTCGCTGTTGCAGCTGTCAAAAAATGAAAACATCTTTTTATACACACGTGGATTCAGTTTTTGTTAAAGATTTTGTTAAATAAAAAATAATTGGAACTTAAAATGATTAAAACTAAGAAGCGTCTGTCGGATAATAGGGGTGATGGTCCAATAAAAAAGAAGTCACAAAAATTGGAATTGGATAAAGGGAAAAATAAACCGCCGAAAACTGACGGCTCGTCGAAGGCAAATAAATTTGCCAAGACCTCTCAACGAAATGCTATAGGAAAGATGGTGAAAGACAAATTTGCTCCAAAGTCATTGGGAAAACCTGGCGCAGGACAACCTCGGGGACTTGACAAGTTTGGTAAAAATGGTAAAAAGCCAGGTTTAAAGGGAGCAGCACCAGGTGAGGGCGAAAAAACGGACTGGCGCAAATTTAAACAAGAGAAAAAAGAATTAAAACTTAAACGAAAACAAGCCAAAGATTCATATGAAGTGTCTGTTGAGGCGAAGCAAATTTACGAAAAGCTTAAATGGTAATATCATATTCACATATGTTTGCCTGGAAAAGTTTTAAATATTTTACATATGTACTTATAAGCATTTCTTNACTACAGGAAAGATGGTGAAAGACAAATTTGCCCCAAAGTTATTGGGAAAACCTGGCGCAGGACAACCTCGGAGACTTGACAAGTTTGGTAAAAATGGTAAAAAGCCAGGTTTAAAGGGAGCAGCACCTGGTGAGAGCGACAAAACGGACTGGCGCAAATTTAAACAAGAGAAAAAAGAATTAAAACTTAAACGAAAACAAGCCAAAGATTCATATGAAGTGTCTGTTGAGGCAAAGCAAATTTACGAAAAGCTTAAATGGTAATATCATATTCACATATGTATGCCTGGAAAAGTTTTAAATATTTTACATATGTACTTATAAGCATTTCTTATATTATAGTCGTCGTACTGAAAATAAATCAGAGTTGGTAGAAAAGCTGTACAATGTTTTGAACCGTGGCGATGTGATCAAAAAGTTGATAATGGCTCATGACACAGCTCGCATCATCCAATGCATGTTGAAGTATGCTTCGCCCGCGATTCGAGATCAAATTTCGGAGGTAAATTCAGATATAAGAACATTATGTAAAACTTTAAATAACAATAANCATGCTTCGCCCTCGATTCGAGATCAACTTTCAGAGGTAAATTCAGATATAAGAACATTATGTAAAACTTTAAATAACAATAACTTAAAATATGTTGGTAGAAATTGTTACCACTCGCTGTGGAAATGTCTGTATCCAAGTATTCACACTTCTGTGTTCTCCGGATGTTCAAATACGGTTCGCCCACTATCAAGTCAAAACTGGTCGATAGTTTTATGGGAAATGTAGTACGTTTAGCTGGACATAATATATCGAGTAAAATTCTTGACCATGTCTATCATGCTGTAGCCAATCCAAAACAACGTGGTTATCTACGCCAAGAATTCTATGGAGAATTGTATCGAAGTTCCAAAGACGACAACGTGAAAACTCTTGCCGATACCTACAAAAATACTCTTAATATGAAAAGATCAATTTTAGGCGCAGTTAAATCTAACCTGGATCATTTGGCCAACAAGCAATTGGTAGATAATTCCCTAGTTCATGCAGTAATTTTAGAATATTTAGGAGAGTGTGAGGATGACAAAATAGAAGAAACAGTAAGTTCCTTTGCACCTCTTATACCGCTTATGCTGACTACGAAGGATGGCACCCAATCAGCGACAATCTGTTTTTATAAGTCAACACCCAAGAATCGTCGAGTAAGTACAAATGTTAAATTTAAAATCTTCAAATACAATTTACAAACTAAACTTGTACTGGTTCAGGCTATAATAAAAACAATAAAGGAACACTTGGTTAATATTTGTACACATGAGCATGGGCATATATTTTTACTTGCATTAGTAAACTCGCTAGACGACACTAAGGCAACTAAAAAAGCCATATATGACACGCTGCATCCTGAATTGGAAACCCTGATGGCAAATCAATGGGGTCGTCGCGTCATTGAATGGCTGGTGGCGCCTGCAGATACCAACTGCTTTCATCCGAGTTTCATAGCTAATATAGAGGATGGTTTGCAATATGGCAAAAAGGACAAAGACATTCGACGCAAGGAAATATTCGAGCAAATTGAAGAATCCTTAGCTAATGCGATTGCTGATAATGCCAAATTTTGGCTGTCTAATCGACATATTGGCCTAGTCACAGCTGAGATATTAAAAAAATGTAACAAATTGACAATTTTTCAGTAGGTTTTTTTGAAGTACTAATACTTTTTACCTCACAGTAAGTCAAGAGCACTTTGAGAAAGCCACCTCTGCAATAGCCGATGTTATTGTCGACCCATCATGGGCCGTAACTGTAGAAGAAGAACCAAAAATTAAAAATAAAAAGATTGTTCACGACGTGGAAAAAATAATATCGGATGCTACAAAAGCAAAGAAGCAAAAACGATTGGAGCCTAGTTTTGAGGAAAATAAACAGAATGATTCTACTGACGACGAAGTTGATAAAAAGAAAGAAGTAAAGTACACATTATTGGCCAAAGTACGAAATAGGAAAACCTCTTATTTTTCAGAAGGAAGCTGTCACAATTCCTGGCATCGAAGAGTCAGGCCTGCACATCGTATTGAAAAAGATTATCAAAAATGATAAGGAGCGCCTAACACAAAACAGCGAAGCGCAAACTTTTGGTTCGATACTTGTACAAAAATTAAACGAAGAAACGGTAAGAAACATACACAAATTTAATTTGGATATTATTTTTTTTTTAATCCAATTATTGTTTTAGCTAAAAAATTGGGTAAATGTAAATCGCGCCTGTTTTATCCTGCTGAACACTTTCGAGCAAAATACTGAATCAACAAAGTCGATTCTTAAAGATCTACTGAAACCACTACATCAAGTCCTGAAAGAGGGGACGGGAGCAGGTCAAAAATTATTACTGAATAAAATGGAGTTTTAATATATTTTAGTATAGTGTGATTCATTTTAATTTTCTTCTTTCATGTGTGTACTTCACTTTTATGAATTATTTGTAGAGTCCATGCTATGGATGTAATAGGGAAGCAAATAACGTTTACGAATTAAGATAAAGAAGGAAGGTTAAGTCATTCATAAAGTTCAAATGCATTTTCATTTAAATAGTCCTAAATGGGGAAGAGATTTGAACAGATTAATTAAATTCCACGTTCATTCCGTTCGTAAAATTATGTGCAATCCGGAATCCGTGTCTACAATTTTCGACATTTGTCCAACCTTCAAACTAAATGCTGCATCTTCAAATGCTTTTTGCATTTGGCCTGAAAGTAGTTAAAATAACTTAAATACGGTTTTCCATTAGTTGATAATTTTTCTCACCTTTGCCAAATGGACCTAAATCGCCGCCACGTTTGGCAGAGCTGCAGTCTGAATATTTAGTTGCAAGTGCGGCAAGTGTGATCTCACCAGACTCAATTTGCTTGCGATAATCCTCCAAAGTCGCACGTGCTTCTTCCTTGGATCGCGTTATGTTCTCTTCCCGCCACGAGCTAGGCCGACGACTCCCTTTATGTTTGACAAGCAGATGGGAACAACGCACTTCACTGGGTCCTGACGATTCCTTTTTTGCTGGCTCTGTCGGCAAATCCCATTGAGACTCCTTTGTATAGATATTCAAATAATATGTCAATCCTGCGAAATAAATTTTTAAACACGTTGAATTCGTAGTTAATGAAATTAATATACATGTGTGCATACATACATATGTATCTATGTATACAAAAGCTTATAACAAGCAGACGACACGGTTTCGCATCAATTCTACCGGCCAACATACACAAAATGAAAATTTTAGTACGTACCGGTTGAACGACTCTTGCGTACTTCCCACCCTTCTGGTATATTTTTCTCTGTATCGGACATTATGTGCTACAGTTTATCTTTTTATTAAATTAATAAGCTGAACTTTGCTATTTCTTTGAACCAGGCAAATCCTACCACAAAACAGCAACTCAAAATTATGTATTGCAATGGGCAAAGTAAAGTGGAAATGGAACGACAAAGAGGGCTAAAAACATGAATTAAGTTCTTTCACAGGGTGCCTAAAGTAAATATATTTAATGCCAGCTCAATCAGGCGCGGTACGGTACATGACCCAGGGAAGTAGTAATGCCAAAGAAGGTAAATCGGGTTGGCTTTCCTTTATGGCCGTTCGTTAAAGGGGCGGTGGGCGAAAGGTAAGTGGGCGTGGCACCTCTAACCTACCTTTTTGGAGAGGGAATCAACCGCCATTGACAAAAATGTAACCCCCGACCACTTAGGTCCCCTATAGTTCCCTAGGGACCCCTTAGAAAAATTGCCAAAAATCACAACTTTCATTTGCGTTTATTCGCTTGAAAGATGTTAAATATTCATTTGCACAATACATTTTTATATACACATTTTTATAAAACACCCAGTAACCAAAATAGACATCACTGGGGCGGCAGCCCCAGGTTTACCACACAGAAAGGGAATTCTAGTTACCTTATCCTTTCCCAAGGTTACATCACACAGAAAGGAGAATTCTACGTAGTAAGGGTAATAATCCCTAAGCGCGGCCGAAGGCCGCCTACGCAGAAAGGAATTCTACGCAAAATACTGTGGACGCAAGTAAAAATTGCGATTTTTAGCTATTTTTCTAAGGGGTCCGTAGGGAACTATAGGGGGCCTAGGAGGTCGGGGGTAGCATTTTTGTCAATGGCGGTTCATGCCCTCTCCAAAATGGGCGGTTGGAGTTGCCACGCCCCCTCCCCCTTCGCGCACCGCACCTTTAACGAACGGCCATAATGGAAAGTTTCCCCGGTAAACAACTCGCTGAAGTGCGGCGAGTGAGTCTAGAAGGTTTGCAAGAGGAATTCGCGTCCGTTTTTACATCAAGTTTCGTAAATGAATTCGCCGCACATTTGGTTTCGCGGCGACAAAGAACGTAGAGAAAAAATCTTCTTTGGTAAATCTACGCACATGCGCATGTTAAATGCCGATGGCAAATAAAAAAAGGAGTTGTCGCCATCTTTTTTGTCATTTCATTTCTTTATTTCTATCATCGATCACTCTTTCTTCAACGTTCTTTGTCGCCGAAATCAAATTTGCGGCGAATTCATTTACGAAACTTTGTGTCAAAACGGACGAAAATTCCTCCTGCGAACCCATGAACCAAAAATACAAAATCACGTCTTCTAGTAGCCCGTTATAATCGCATTTAGGAAAAAAGTTGGGCGACTTTGAC
>NW_016166880.1:21980-22932 GCF_001687245.7 Rhagoletis zephyria | reverse complement strand
TCGATATTTATGAAAATAACTACGTTTTTAAATCTTTTCCACTTGAATTTTTTTGAAAAAAAAAACTGTGAAAAGAATTATTTTATATTTTTTGTAGAGATCTTTCTAAAACCAAGTCGAAAGTCTGTATAAATTTTTTCCATATTTTCAATACTATGGAAATAATGGAAAGTTTTCAAATCTTTTCTAATAAAGTCGTGTAAGAAGTTGCCATTGGCAGCTTTGTGCATATTTGTGTGTTTGAATCTTTTTGTGGTACTGAAGATGTGATTATGAATGAAAAAAATTTTAAATAATATATATATAATACAATATATATATATATTTATAAATAAATAAAATAATTTTTTTGCATATATATAAATGGTGTTCAAGGCACATTGACCCAACTGTACAAAAATCGTGGCGCGTCATAGACAAAAATTTTACAATTTCAGACCGAAAATTGTGATAAGAGCTAAGTTGCTACGTTACATTTGTGAACTTCCGATAAAACCTCATATGTTTGTGATTTTAGAAGTTTTGATTTTATTAAAAAATATATTGTCTTTTCCTGCAGAAAACGTNTTTTAGAAGTTTTGATTTTATTAAAAAAATATATTGGCTTTTCCTGCAGAAAACGTTTACTTTTATTTAATGTTTATTAAAATGACACCTTAAAATATTAGTTAATGATTGAAATATTGGTATGGAACAGAGAAATAGAGTGTTTTCCAAAAATTACCAAAATTCGAGATAACTTATTTTACTGGATATAGAGAAATATGTGCCACTTTTCACTTGGATGGCAGAGATTTCTTCAATTTTACATTTTAGAATTTTTGTGTCGGATTGACGAAGTTGCGCTTGGGGGTGATGAATTTGTGGGGAGATGTGCTTGACCTTGAGAAATATGCGAACGCATATATGAATGAAATAGTTATTGTTGTATTTGAGTATGCGTGTAATTATG
>NW_016166880.1:6456-18065 GCF_001687245.7 Rhagoletis zephyria | reverse complement strand
ATTTTTTTCTATGAATCGACATACTTTAAGCATTGTTGACGCTATTTCCATTTGAATGAGGAAATAGCGTCAATGACTTTATTTCCAAATTTTTGTTGACTTTATTTCGCTTTTGAAAAGGTACCACCCTGGTGCGAAATAAAGTCAATTGACCTTATTTCCATTGACCTTATTACCTGTCACCGTTTCGAAGTTGATCAAATTATTGTAAAAATCGCTACAGATAAATCACGTGAATTTTTCATTTCTGTAAGCTACATACCGCCTTTAAGTCCAGTTGAATTGTATAAAATGCACATAAATAACTGTCGTTCTGTACTGAATAGTGTTGATGATAACAAACTATCATAATTGTAGGCGATTTCAACTTGCCTAATGTGAAGTGGTGTTTTGATGATGACGTCAAGCAACTTTTACCTTATGAAGTATCAAGTGAGTGTGAATGTGAGGTACTCGACACCTTTGCCGAGTTCAACCTCTGTAAAATTAACAGAGTTCATAACGACAATAACCGTATTCTTGACTTGGTATTTACAAATAGTGACCTTAAATCTGATGTCGACCCCTCACTTCACCCCCTCTTCCTAACTCCATACATCACAAAAAATTCGAAAAAATTCAGAAACGATTCACCAGGTTTGCCCTTCACCGCCTGAATTGGAATGATAACATGCCTGAGTATAGAAGTAGGTGCCTTTTACTCGGGCTGCCAACATTAGAAACGCGTAGGAAATTTTATTCCATAATGTTTATAAGAGACATAGTGACAGACCGTATTAACTGCCAGTTTCTGCTGGAGTTAATTATTCTTAATTGCCCCACGCGTGATCTAAGGTCATCTTATACATTTCGTGTTCCTTATTGTAGGACCAACTACTCCTTAAATGAACCAATCATTCGCTGTCTTAGGCACTCGAATGAGATAGGTAGTCAGTTGGACTTTTTCTCGGAAAGTAGGGATAGTTTTAAGAACAAATTAACTGCACTACTACATAGCCATTATTGCTTATAATCAAAAATAATTTAAATTACTAACATAGTTCTAGTAATCTATATGTCCTCAACTAATTGATGAAAGAAATGAATAAAATTAAAATTAAAATTTGATGAGTTCGATTTGAACTTATCAGCTATATAAAATCAGTTAGTTGTAATCGCAAAAGCTATAACTTCACTGAAGCCAAATTTGGTCAGATTTCGCACTCGTTGAACTTGGTGGACTAGGAATCTGCCTTGGGCATCGCCCAATTGTCAATCACTTACGATACTTTTAGAGACAAACTAGTAGCGGCAATTGAAAGCTTCGTCCCTATGAAGTCGGTAAAAAATCTTTCCAAACCGGTCTGGTATAACTCTAGGCTTATAAACCTAAACAATAAAAAAACCAAGGCGTATAAGCGGTATCACCAGTGAGTAATAGCTTTGAGCTTTTTGAAACTTACAGGGGGTTACAAAAAGAGTTGGATGCCCTGAATAATTTTTTATATCAGAACTACATCATAAAAATGGAGAGTGAAATAAGGTCTAATAGCAAACGATTCTGGAGGTTTGTGAATTGCAAGAAGAAAACTACAGGGATTCCTAACATGGTGCATTATTTTGGTGAATCTTCGTCGAACGTTCAGATGATTTGTAACATTTTTGCCAAGTTTTTCCGTTCTGTGTATGCTCCTCATTCTGAAATCGGTACAATCAATGTTTCCTATAACAGCACACTTGTCCTTAAAGGATTGCAGCTTTCAGAAGATAAAGTCTTAGATGGCCTTTTAGCCTTGCCAAACGACCCTATTCCTGGTGAAGATGGCTTTTCCTCTTCCTTGTTAACGAACTGTGCCCCAGCGTTAGCAATACCATTACCTATAATATTTAACAAATCCCTAAATGTAGGTGAATTCTTACCGATTTAGAAAAGATCCCTCATCACACCTATACATAAGTCTGGGAGCAAGTCCAACATCAAAAATTATCGCCCAATCAGTAAAATTCCAAGCATACCTAAACTCTTCGAGAAGCTAGTTCATGATAAGATTATTTTCCAAATTTCCGAGCTAATATCGCCTTATCAGCAAAAGGTAGATCAACTTCTACAAACTTAGCGTTATTTTAAAAATTTGTTCTAAAACAATTTGAAAACGGTCATCAATGCGATGCCATATTCACTGACTTCTCGAAAGCCTTCGGTAAGGTTAGTCATACATTACTACTTAAAAAGCTGAAATCAATCGGAGTGCACGCAAATATGCTTAAGAGGTTTGCATCGTATCTTGTTGATAGGACCCAATTCGTTCGAATTAATAATACTAAATCCGATGTAATTAAAGTCACCTCGGCGGTCCCACAAGGCAGCCATCTGGGTCCGTTACTTTTAGTGGTTTTTGTTAATGATATTCCGGACGTTTTCCTAACATCGCATTGTTTAATGTATGCTGATGATCTAAAGTTACACAGCCGCATAGAAAGCGTGTCCGACTGCATTAGTCTTCAAGAAGACTCACAAAGACTGAACTCATGGTGTGACACTAACTCGTTGCCTCTTAACGTTGGTAAATGTCAATTTATGTCCTTCGTAGACGCAAAGCAACAGTTGACTACCACTATAGGTTAAACACTGCATCACTTAAAAAAATGTATGAAAAGAAAATNAAATTTTTGTTGACTTTATTTCGCTTTTGAAAAGGTACCACCCTGGTGCGAAATAAAGTCAATTGACCTTATTTCCATTGACCTTATTACCTGTCACCGTTTCGAAGTTGATCAAATTATTGTAAAAATCGCTACAGATAAATCACGTGAATTTTTCATTTCTGTAAGCTACATACCGCCTTTAAGTCCAGTTGAATTGTATAAAATGCACATAAATAACTGTCGTTCTGTACTGAATAGTGTTGATGATAACAAACTATCATAATTGTAGGCGATTTCAACTTGCCTAATGTGAAGTGGTGTTTTGATGATGACGTCAAGCAACTTTTACCTTATGAAGTATCAAGTGAGTGTGAATGTGAGGTACTCGACACCTTTGCCGAGTTCAACCTCTGTAAAATTAACAGAGTTCATAACGACAATAACCGTATTCTTGACTTGGTATTTACAAATAGTGACCTTAAATCTGATGTCGACCCCTCACTTCACCCCCTCTTCCTAACTCCATACATCACAAAAAATTCGAAAAAATTCAGAAACGATTCACCAGGTTTGCCCTTCACCGCCTGAATTGGAATGATAACATGCCTGAGTATAGAAGTAGGTGCCTTTTACTCGGGCTGCCAACATTAGAAACGCGTAGGAAATTTTATTCCATAATGTTTATAAGAGACATAGTGACAGACCGTATTAACTGCCAGTTTCTGCTGGAGTTAATTATTCTTAATTGCCCCACGCGTGATCTAAGGTCATCTTATACATTTCGTGTTCCTTATTGTAGGACCAACTACTCCTTAAATGAACCAATCATTCGCTGTCTTAGGCACTCGAATGAGATAGGTAGTCAGTTGGACTTTTTCTCGGAAAGTAGGGATAGTTTTAAGAACAAATTAACTGCACTACTACATAGCCATTATTGCTTATAATCAAAAATAATTTAAATTACTAACATAGTTCTAGTAATCTATATGTCCTCAACTAATTGATGAAAGAAATGAATAAAATTAAAATTAAAATTTGATGAGTTCGATTTGAACTTATCAGCTATATAAAATCAGTTAGTTGTAATCGCAAAAGCTATAACTTCACTGAAGCCAAATTTGGTCAGATTTCGCACTCGTTGAACTTGGTGGACTAGGAATCTGCCTTGGGCATCGCCCAATTGTCAATCACTTACGATACTTTTAGAGACAAACTAGTAGCGGCAATTGAAAGCTTCGTCCCTATGAAGTCGGTAAAAAATCTTTCCAAACCGGTCTGGTATAACTCTAGGCTTATAAACCTAAACAATAAAAAAACCAAGGCGTATAAGCGGTATCACCAGTGAGTAATAGCTTTGAGCTTTTTGAAACTTACAGGGGGTTACAAAAAGAGTTGGATGCCCTGAATAATTTTTTATATCAGAACTACATCATAAAAATGGAGAGTGAAATAAGGTCTAATAGCAAACGATTCTGGAGGTTTGTGAATTGCAAGAAGAAAACTACAGGGATTCCTAACATGGTGCATTATTTTGGTGAATCTTCGTCGAACGTTCAGATGATTTGTAACATTTTTGCCAAGTTTTTCCGTTCTGTGTATGCTCCTCATTCTGAAATCGGTACAATCAATGTTTCCTATAACAGCACACTTGTCCTTAAAGGATTGCAGCTTTCAGAAGATAAAGTCTTAGATGGCCTTTTAGCCTTGCCAAACGACCCTATTCCTGGTGAAGATGGCTTTTCCTCTTCCTTGTTAACGAACTGTGCCCCAGCGTTAGCAATACCATTACCTATAATATTTAACAAATCCCTAAATGTAGGTGAATTCTTACCGATTTAGAAAAGATCCCTCATCACACCTATACATAAGTCTGGGAGCAAGTCCAACATCAAAAATTATCGCCCAATCAGTAAAATTCCAAGCATACCTAAACTCTTCGAGAAGCTAGTTCATGATAAGATTATTTTCCAAATTTCCGAGCTAATATCGCCTTATCAGCAAAAGGTAGATCAACTTCTACAAACTTAGCGTTATTTTAAAAATTTGTTCTAAAACAATTTGAAAACGGTCATCAATGCGATGCCATATTCACTGACTTCTCGAAAGCCTTCGGTAAGGTTAGTCATACATTACTACTTAAAAAGCTGAAATCAATCGGAGTGCACGCAAATATGCTTAAGAGGTTTGCATCGTATCTTGTTGATAGGACCCAATTCGTTCGAATTAATAATACTAAATCCGATGTAATTAAAGTCACCTCGGCGGTCCCACAAGGCAGCCATCTGGGTCCGTTACTTTTAGTGGTTTTTGTTAATGATATTCCGGACGTTTTCCTAACATCGCATTGTTTAATGTATGCTGATGATCTAAAGTTACACAGCCGCATAGAAAGCGTGTCCGACTGCATTAGTCTTCAAGAAGACTCACAAAGACTGAACTCATGGTGTGACACTAACTCGTTGCCTCTTAACGTTGGTAAATGTCAATTTATGTCCTTCGTAGACGCAAAGCAACAGTTGACTACCACTATAGGTTAAACACTGCATCACTTAAAAAAATGTATGAAAAGAAAATTCTGGGAGTCGTGTTTACATCGAAAATGTCCTTTTCTAAACATATCGATTTTATGATCACCAAGGCGAGGTCGATACTTGGCTTTGTAATAAGGAATTCAAATGAATTTCAAGACCTCTTCACACTTAAGAGCTTATATTTCTCATTTGTAAGATCGAATCTTGAGTATTGTAGCATCATTTGGGATCCCTTCTATTCGGGTTCATCTTCAAGGGTAGAGAAGGTCCAAAAACGCTTTACCAGAGAAGCGAATTCACTTCCTCCGATGGAATTGCAGCATTCTCGATTATAATAGTAGGTGCTTTTTATTGGCATTACCTACATTAGAAATGCGTAGAAAAATGTCCTCAATCATGTTTATTAGATACATAGTCACCAGCCATGTCAAGTGCCACTTCTTGCTTGAACTAATTCTTTTCAATTGTCCTGCTCGGGATCTCAGATTCAGTGACATGTTCCGTTTACCAATTCACAAGACCAACTTTATGTCTAATGAGCCACTCACGCGTTGTCTGAGGCAGACTAACCAAATTTGTAAAAATTCATATGCACATTCGCATATTGTATTGTGTACATGTACCTTATTACTCATTACAGTGAAACCCGCTTAAGTACCTCCCCGCTTAAGTACCTAACCCGCTTAAGTAAGGAACATTTTTTGGCACCGTGAATTTTTTGATGTAAGCTGAAGAAAATCCCTCTCTTAAGTACCTCCCCGCTTAGTTACCCAACCCGCCTAAGTACCTAAATTTTTCGTACCCCATTTCCCATTTTACTTGTAACTTTCCCCTTTTAAGTGCTCGTTTAAGATTCCTTAAAATACTTACATACATATTCTGAAATTCAGTGGCAGCGCTAAACACCTTCGGCAAAAAAATTAAAAAAAATCAACGGTAATTTTTAGCCACTTGAAACTTGCACATTGTTAGATTAAAATTGAGAGGGCAGTAAAACTTTATACTCAAAAAAAATCTTCTGGGTAAAAAGTTTGAAATTTTGATAAATTTTTTTAAGTGTTCTACAAAACCTTAAGCTTAGGTTTATATGGTATATTTATACTATAAATATGTATAATCAATGACTTTTTAAAGAATGTAATTCTTGTAAAAATTACATACCGTTGCTTTATCTATTTTTTTACAATTTTCTTTGTTTGTTTATTTGTTTAGACAATGCTACGATTTTGGTTTTAAACTACGTATACTTCATGGGGTCTTCATGCTTTATTTAAATTTAAAAAATTAAATTACTATACCATTTTAAAAATCTGAAAATTCACTGCAGGACATTTTTTTTATCTTTTCCTTTCTTCGCCTTCTCGTTTTTGCCTTTATAAGTTTTGAAAAAAGGTTTATCACATTCCTAGGCAAGTTTTGAAAGAATATTTTCGATACTAAATTTTATTAAAACAAAATGTCGAAATCAGCTTCATATAGAAACAGTGTCATCGTTCTTTAAGAAAGAGATGTTCTTAAATATCATAACTTTACGATACTCACATATTGACTAGATTTGACTATTTATTTTATTATATTTTAATTTGAATTATATGTTTATAAAAATACAGTTTATTCCTTAANTTTATAAGTTTTGAAAAAAGGTTTTGAACGAACCATTATATCACATTCCTAGGCAAGTTTTGAAAGAATATTTTCGATACTAAATTTTATTAAAACAAAATGTCGAAATCAGCTTCATATAGAAACAGTGTCATCGTTCTTTAAGAAAGAGATGTTCTTAAATATCATAACTTTACGATACTCACATATTGACTAGATTTGACTATTTATTTTATTATATTTTAATTTGAATTATATGTTTATAAAAATACAGTTTATTCCTTAACAAACACTAAATGAAAATAAGTTTAATCTTTGAACAAAATTAAAAAAATCGACAAACTTTCGTAAAAATTTCGAACTGTCTATTTCAATTTTATCTTTTAATATTTTGCAGTTTTTTTAGCTCATTCAATTTTAGTCTAATAAAGTGCAAATTTAAAGTAGCTGTGATTTACAGTTGATGTATGGCATATTTTTGACGATGTCGGTAATTTTCTTCCATATTATCTAAGTATGTTCGACGATTTTTTTAATGAAGAAAATGAACAACTCCTTCATCAAAAAAAAATATATATATATATATTAAAAATCAACGATAAGTCGCAGCTATGTATTTTAAACCTGCGCTTTATTTGAATTGATCGGGCTACACAACTCCATACTCAAAATATGCTTTTCTAGGAAATCGAATTAAAAAGCTTTACGAAAGTTTGTTGATTTTTTTTTTAATGTTGCGCAAAGAATAAACTTTGAATTTATGCGGGTTTTGTTAAAGTGTAAACTGCATTTTTATAAACAAATAATTAAAATTATATAACCTTAAGATAAATGGGCGATCTAGTTAACATGTGTAAAGTTTTGATAAGCACTTTATATGTCAAGTTTTAGTACTGAATTCAAAGAAGATGTCTCTTTCATCCATTCATAATAACTTAAAAAAATTTGTTTTTTAAGAAGTGTATCTTAAAATATCTTCCTTAACATTTGTGTTAAAAGTGTAAAATATGTAAATGTACCTACATAAACTTTCCCGTGAATACCATGAAATCATTGCTCTTGAAGGGAATCTATGTATGCATATGAGCAAATTAAAAAGTCGATACTATTTACAGTCGAATAGTACAGTTTTTGTATAGATTTCGTACTGAAGGAACAATTTTATTTCCCAACACTATGGTGAACTAAGCAAAATGGCCTAGCGTATTTAGCAAATATTCAAATATATAATCCACCAACCGATAAATTTATTGTTTTTTAAATGTATTTTCTCTTTTAATGTGTTTTTTACTCAAATATCTCGATTTCGGAGGCTAACTTCGAAAAACGGAGAAATCACTGTTTTACCTTTGCCTCAATCTCTTAAAAAAACTTGGTTTGGTCCAATACCCAGAAAAAAAGTTGATTTTTCCGTACAGTGTTGGATCATAGCCTGGAGCTTTCTTTGGTTTCAGGTTTTTAATTGCTGTTTAGCTTTAGTGAATCTTTTTCTAGGAGGATCCATTTGGTGTTTGTTTACCATTTGTTCCGAATTTTATTAAACAGCTTATCTAGCTAAAACATTTTCAAAGCAAACATTTTGTGCTTAAAAGTCGCGCAAACTTCCCATTAGCCATACAAAATTAAGAAAAAACATGTTTCCTTCAACCTCAATTGCGTTTTAATAAGGTGACCAGATTTGTTTAACGTTCCAGGAGGACAAATTCTCCACATTGAAAACACAAACATTTTTTATATTTATTTTAACACATAAATAACGAGTAAACTAACAATTCAAAGTTTCTCTAAACACAAGTCAAACAAGTTAATAGTACACTGCGTTGCATAATTATGAGACCGCCACATATAAACAAGTTTTGACCATTTATTTTTAAATAAGATCGCGAATTATACTAAGTTCTCACGGCACGTAATTCGCTCTACCTTTCGTAATTGGCACCTCCATTTCCCTTCGAATTACGTGATTCGCCATAAAAAATTTTGAGAGCGAATAACCTCATTTGTAGGCAATTCAGGTCCAATTACCATGCGAATTATGAACAAATCGCTGCCGTCCCTAATTTTCATCGGAAATTTATTGACCTCAGCTGTCAAAGCAAGAGAGAATAGGAAAAATCAAAAGAATGAAAGGGGGAAATGAAGGAAAAACTCAATGAATTTATGCAAAATGTAAGCAATTGCTAAAAATTTATAAGTTTCCGTATTAAATTGGTGATGTACACATGTATAAACTTTACTTTTCGTACTCAGAGTGCCAGTTTTGATTTTTGAACTGACCAAGGTGATTGGATCCGAATTACCAACAAATGAGGTGATTCGCTCTCAAAATTTAGTATGGCGAATTACGTAATTCGAAGGGTAATTGGAGTACGAATTACGAATGAGAGAGCGAACTACGTAATTGGGGTGCAGTGAGAAAGCGGTATTAAATAAGGCTAAAAGGCGTTTACACTGTTCAACTCTCACAGGCGGTTAGTTGAATCAAAAGTTTACATAATTTAACTGAAAGTTGGAAAATGTAAACCCCTTTTAAATACAATGATTGTGTACGATTAGAATATAATAATATTCTGAACGAAATTTTTTGAAAATTTCATCATTGCTATAAAACTTGAAAAGGAGGACAGAGAAGGACAATATTTTTGAGGAGGACAAATTACGTTTGAGGAGGACAATCCTCCTCAAAGGAGAATGGTTAGTCAGCTTAGTTTTATATAAATTAAAATGAATAAATGGATGAAACTCTCATAGAGGCTACAGTAAGAAGGCAATTGAGAGATGCTTCCAATCCTCTGGGGGTGAACTCGATAATGTAAGTAACTGGAATAAGTTTTATTTGTTAATTATTAAAAAAAAATTCTTTAGATTTCAGAGAAATTTTCGATTTTCGAAAGAAGCTGTTATATACATACATATGTGCATATGTACGTTCTAACAGAAGTGGAGATCGACTTGCGCGCACGTAACAAAGGCGTCCTCCCAAATATCACCTCTATGCTGTAATCCGTCGTAGATTCGATTTTGCTACGAATCGTAAAATTGGTATGCTGTAATCGGCGTTGCCGTATCGTAATTTCGAAATTCGGAGACCATCTTCGAAATTCGTAATGTTGGTATGCCTGAATCCGACGTAGCTGTAATTTGTATGTAATTGTCGGAAATTTTCTATGAAGAGCAACTGGTGTCGGAGCGAAGCGAATTCTTTTAAAATATCAATAAAATAAAGTGTGTAAAAGAAAAAATATGTAAGTTAAAGTGTGAATAGAAAAAAATTGATTATTTTTAAATATTTACAAAATTATCAGGTCGAAGATCACAACAAATCGGTCGCAATACGAAAAAATGGTAGAATGTATGACCGAACGGCCGGACATTGCTCGCGGCTTTGCAAAAGGAGCTAAAGAGGATGTAGTGGAGTTTTGGTAAAGCGTCGCTCAGCAGCTAAACAGCTTAGGCCCACCGACAAAAGATGTATCCAGCTGGAAAAAGGTGCGGATAAAATTTTAAGAGCACTAAATTTATTTATCATTGTTTTCCTTATATCAATACTATTGCTAGGTATGGCTCGATTATAAGTGCTACATTAAAAGAAAGCTTTCCGCCCATAAAGCAGAGACGAGGGCAACTGGTGGTGGACCCAACAGAATGCATAATTTCAATGAGTTGGAGGAAAAAGTGATCGAGTTGACGGGTTTGCACACTCCCACATCGGGGATCAATGCAGCTGTCTCTTTTGGAGTGGTAACAACACAGACGGTTACCCAACCGGTGGTGGAACCTGCGGCAGTCGTTCCTATGCCAACTGAGCCAGACAATGCCAATGTGCAGAGGCGTTCCCCTCCGGTAAAAAAAAGACACGGCCACTTTGGTACAGGAGCAAATAAATTTGCAACGAAGCTACTACCAAAAAAGTTTGGCCTTTTTGGAACGCCAGGCTGAGTCTGCAAACGAGCTGGCAGATAACGTGCGATGCATGTACCAAGTGCAAGAAAACATGCATGACATGAAGAAAGAAAAATTGCGTGAATTAAAGCGGCACAACATTGAAATGGAGGCCCTTAAAAGAAGGGAGCTTGATTTGCAGGAAAAATTACTGCGGATACAAGAAAAAAGCCAACAAAAATGATCGAATAGATAAATTTATTTTTAAGATTTTTTTAATTTAATTTTGCACTGAACTACTGATTTTTAATTTTTTTTATTTAAAGATTATTGGATTTAAGACTATTAGATTTAAGAATATAACTGAACTAAAGAAGTGAACTAACGTTTGTGATATCTGTATATATGCATAAACTATTAAATTTAAGAAAAGAACTGAACTAAAGAAATGAACTAATGCTTGTGATATATGTACAAACCTATTAGATTTAAGAAAAGAATTGAACTAAAGAGATGAACTAACGCTTGTGATAACTGTGTTTACGTACAAACTATTAGATTTAAGAAAACAACTGATTTGTACGGACGTGTATTTACTGCGCTCCGCGGTTTTTGTGCTTGCTTCGCTAATTGTGTAAAAAAATCAATGTGCTCGAGACAGTGACTCTATTTTGAAATAAAATCTGTAGAATTAAACAAGATGCCTTGTTTCTGTGGTCTAAAAGTGGACCGTAACAACAAAGCTAAAGTTCAGTGTGCAAAATGTAGTGAACTTTTCCATCTTAAGTGTGCCGGTATTTCTCCTGCTGACTTAGATTATTTGATCAGCTCTAATAGCAGCTTTTTCCGCAAAATATGTTCGGACATTCGCCGAAAATCTCTCCGTTCTCCCCCTCCGGCTCTTGATGTGGTGGAGGGCGCAATTGCTATTAATTCGCCTGCTTCAACGAACTTTAGTGCAAATATTTT
>NW_016166880.1:0-2603 GCF_001687245.7 Rhagoletis zephyria | reverse complement strand
GATGCCAAAATCATTGCGTTGTTATGGGAGAGATTTAATTTACGCAACATGCTGTTTAGGTGTTCTTGGGATATGAAAGACGGTAAATTGTTTTAATCGGAATGTAATCAGATCCATCATCAAGTGGTAATGACGTTGCCATAGACTGTTTACAACCATAGGCAGTTTCGAGTTCGGATGGATGATTTGGAACTTGTAATGCATCACTAAGTGCAACAGGTAAATGAGCGTTCGGTACACCTTTGTAGACAACACAAGACCGATCTATTAAATTAAATATTTATGAGTATATGTACGTACATATATATGCATATATCGATGGCTGAGTGGAAGATCGACCTATCGCAGCTGCCGATTTAAAAACGCCATATCTCAGCACATTTTCAATGTATTTTGAGATAGGACGTTCTTCAACAAAATTCTGAGATAGGATGTTTTTCAATAAAATTCTGAAATAGTGCGTTCTTCAATCAAATTCTGAAGTAGGGCGTTGTTGAAAAGTTTTCTGAGATAGGGCGTTTTCGAACTGGCTGCCGAGAAAGGTAGATCTTCCACTCAGCCATCGATATACAAACGTTAAGTGTGTTTGTTCGGCGGACAAAAACTAAAAAAGTTCTGCACCATTTTTATTTTATTTTTTAATTGGACATCTGCTGCAGACTTTATATTGGTTGGTTATATTTAGGCGTGGTACCTTCCAAACAATTTCATGGTTTTATTTAAATTTACTTACTTTTTCGATTGAAACCAAATGTATTTTTGGTGCATGCATAACAATTTTCAGCTTCGTGTTTTCCGGGATTTGTCCAAATCATTGGTAAACCGAATGGTAACGAAAATCGTTTTTTTGCCCACTAATTGCACTAATGCACGAAATACATGCGAATTCGGCAGTGTATATATTTTGTGAAGGTTTAGATTGCAAAAAGTACCATTTATAGCACGCTAGTGCATTTTTATTTGAGACTAATTTACGCTGGTCTGATTTCAAAACGAATTTACCACAAACGGAACGAAACTTGTTTAATTTATTGCAAAGCTTTATAATTTTTTTCATCTTTAGGAGTTTCCGAAGACAATGATATGATGAATAAAAGTTTTTCGCAAAATTTTCGGTTTGTGTTTTTTGGTTCCCACCTTTTGTGAAATAGCCGCGGTATAAACCGCCGCCTATTTGAAAGCATTACTCAGTCACTTTGACTTTAACGAACAACAGCTTTCACAGTACAAAAAAGGTATTAAGAAGCCATTCGTACAACAGAAACTGCAAAAATATGCCAGAGTGGGATTGAAAATAACCCAAATTCAGGTCCAAGCAGTGTATAAACTACTATTATAAAAAAATATTACGAAATAAAATATGAGTTGTAACGCAAAACCACATATCTGAACAATCAGTTGTATGGGAGCTATATGTTATAGCGAACCGCTTTCCATGATTTTCAGAAATAGCTAAGGTAATATCAAAATACAGTTACGTGCAAAATTTTAGTAAAATAACCTTAAAACTGAGGTAATTATTAGCGAAAAATCTAAAATTTAAGCAATTTTCAAGCACCGTTATCTCGAAAACTAGAGCCAATCTGGAAAAACGGAGGACGCCATTGAATTTAAAAGATCCCAGCTAAGTAAGATCAGTTATCAAAACCTTTGCCCAGACGAAAATTCAAAACCCGAGCACAGTGTTTTAAACGACGAAAAATTCACTTTCAGAACTCTAAAACTTCCGCCCTAAATATCTCAAAATTTTGACGTGATACGGATTTTCTGAAAACGCCATCGTAATCTAGAGGCCAAAATTAAGTTTACGTATTTGGCCGTTGAGCTGTGATATTTTTGCCTCCCTACTGTGTTATTTGTACCAATTTTGGGGCGAGTAATGTAGTTGGCGAGCACTTAGCAGGCATCGAAATCTATTTTTCAAAACGCCGATGACTCTCTCGACTATGTTGCGCGCTTTACTGTGCGTTTTGGTGAAGGCGCTTTCTCGACTTCCTGCCACAGGAGAACGGAATGGTGTAATTAACCACGGCTGTAATGGATATCCAGCATCGCCTGTTAAAAAAAATATTTTTTGTTATATTTAACACATTTTGCTCTCATTCCACTAATAACATACCTAGTATCCAAGTTGTTTTGTCTCCTTGCCGATATCTCTCTTCAAAATAGGTTTTTGCAGCGCTTACATTCCACACATGTGAGTCGTGGCTACTGCCTACACACCTTATTTTCATCTTGTTATCGCAAATCTATTTAATAAATTTACGATAAATTGCACGTACAAAATCACTTTGCTCTTGTGGTTTTACTTACCACATTGCATTTATGCTGTAGTATCCCTTACGATTGTAGTACAAATACGGTTCGTATGCAGGAGGAAGTATTTTAATGTGCGTGCCGTCCACACACATAACGCCAGGGAATTGCGTTCTCCTGTAAAACCACATTTTGGCTCGTTTATTCTCCTCCTCCGTCATTGACAATTTAATCCATACTGGGGACAGCCGGCGCTCCAAGATGTTTAAAGTTTTTGTCAATGTTTTTGAGGACGCGAATTGCGCCAACCCCACATCAAAATCTTTCCCAACACCGTGTTGGTAGCT
>NW_016166879.1:4417-22937 GCF_001687245.7 Rhagoletis zephyria | reverse complement strand
GACATCGAATACTTGAAGAAAAAGTACATACATACATACATCAGTTAAGTCTGCTTTGCAATATAATTGTAAAAACTTTATTTCAGAAAATTGATATTTGCAATTCGGAGTTGCGATAAGTTCATACAATTTTATTCGCAACCTTGGCATTTCGCCAAAAATGCCACCTTGCGACATTTCATGAATCGCACTATTTTCTAAAGAACAACCCTAATGTGTACCTTTGCATATAGAATTTTTATATACTTACACGTGACATTAGGAGGAGTGTAGTAGACACAAAACCTCTTGTTGAATTTGTTGTTGACGAAAATCCCGTTATGCATCCAAATTTTTATAATTGAATCATATCGTATTGGTGATGGAAGTTTCGCATAAGATATTGTGTGCATGTATGTATGTATGTTTGTTTTCGAAGAGTTAATTGTATTTAATTTACCGGTACATTATGAAGTTAATGTATGTAGATATTTATGTATGTTTTTGCACGAAGAAATCGAATTAAATTTTAAAAGAAAAACTGAATTTTTCCTATGTGTTCATAATGAGTTTGAGTGTATGCATGTATGTGTGCATTCGCAATCATGTATAATGAACTATTTACATACGCACCAACAACTAATACTACTAAGTAAAGTCAAATTGAAGATGGCACCTTTCGAACGTACATTTGGGATAAACATTTGTTAGGGATATTATTACATTAAATGTTATACCGAAACACTAACAAATTGAAAAATTTAATTAGATGTATGTATACATATAGCAGAAATTCTCTTACTTTAAAATTTTTGGAAATGCACGTATTTTTCTACTTCTCTTGTTTTTAATCCGAGTATAAAATTTTCAGCTTTTTGAGAATATTCTCATTGTGTGTATTATATTATTAATATTTATTGTTCGTGTAGATACATACATATTTACATGTGCAGGCATCAGGCATACATACATACATACATACATTCGGTTTTGGAATTAAGAAGGAAGAACAATTATCAATAACATCAAAAAACAATGTAACAAAAATGAATGTCCATTTATTTAAGGCACTTAGAGTGTACTCTACATATTGACCAGTTTTGGCTATTTTGATTTTGTGTATTTAAATTTAGCTGATTACATAACCACCACCACATAAATCCATTTTCTAAACTTTCTACAAAATTTATAAAAATTAAACAAACTTTAACGTTTACACTCAAAAAATTTAAACTTTTTAGAAAAATTTCAAGTATGCAATGTGCCAAACTTTTATAAAAAAAATTATAAACATTAAGTAGACAAAAAAAACAGCCAAAACTGGTCAACATGTCACTTAACTTAATCAGCTGACCACAAGTGTATATGTAAACATACAAATCAGTGATGGGCACACCTAAATACTTTTGTACTTAAAGTACCACTTTGGGTACTAAATACACAAATACTTAGTATTTTGAGATGACTAAATACCCAAGTACTATTTACTTAGGTATTTAGGAGCTGCTAAATACCCAAGTACTATTTACTTAGGTATTTAGGAGCTGCTAAATACCCAAGTACTATTTACTTAGGTATTTAGGAGCTGCTAAATACCCAAGTACTATTTACTTAGGTATTTAGGAGCTGCTAAATAACCAAGTACTATTTACTTAGGTATTTAGGTGGTGCTAAATACTCAAGTAAAAAGTATTTAGGTATTTAGGAGCTATTAGATATTAAAGTAAGAAAAACTTGAGTATTTAGGAGCTGCTAGATACCAAAGTACAAAAAACGAAAGTATTTAGCAGGCGCTAAATACTCTGGTCCAAAGTACTCAGGTACCTTGGGGATGCAAAATACTTTCACTAAAGTACCAAGGTATTTTAGTCGATGGCTAAATACTTTCAAAGTAAATACTGTATAGTTTATGAGAAATTTAGAGAATTAACACCTCAACTTACTTTACCACAACTCGCTTCACCTCTCCTCAAATCAACTCACCACACCTCACCTAAACTCACCACACCTCCTACTGGTACACCAAAATCCGCCAAATCTTAACCCACCACAGTTGAACTCATCACACTCGTTCTCACACACCTCACCTAAACTCACCCCACCTCAATTTGGGAACTTTTTCTGGATTTGAGAGATACTTCAGACTAAATCAGGATTTAGAAGACCATTTTTCGGGACTATTTTGGGATTTTCGAAGCTATTTCGTAATTCTTTAGGGATTCCCGGAAACTGTTTAAGAGACATGTTTTTTTTAACATGTTTCGCGACTTTAATTTTGCAATGATTGCCAGCTCAAATAATACGGCAGTGTCGCAATTTTGTCGCAAGAAAGTTTTCATACAAAAGTAATCAGCTGTGTCCAAGGCGAATTCATATATAGTGGTAGCTGTAGTACAAAAACAAAAACTAACATGTATTTTGTTTTCGCTTTCGATACACAAATGTCAAATTTCAGCTATTCTTCGCTCAAGGAGGAAGAAGGAAAGAAAATGCCAACACTCTTCCTTTCGCACTCACTCATAAGGAGCTTAGACATATGTATGTGTACCGAGACGAATTAAAGCAGCTGTTCTAGCAACACCACCTTACATGAATTCGCCTTGGTTTTGTCATTTTGCAACAAATGCGTCATTTGCAACAACTTTGCGACGTTTCAGGAATCCCACAAATATTTTCAAATTAAACACATACATACACACTACATTAAAGCTTGCCTGCTAGTAGAAGAGAGAGAGAGATGTCCTCAAAGTTGAATTCAAAGTTCAGCTGAGTATTTTGATTCGTTTTTTCTCAAGATATTGCTATCACTAAACTCTTATCAAAACCTTTAAAGTAAAGGCTGACAAGGGTTAAAGTTACAACTCAACACCAAGCTTTGCGGGCGTTCTTCACTTTTCAGTTATGTAAATATGCTTACATGCAAATCTTTTTAAATAGTACTTAAAATAGCCATTTCGGTCGCCCTTTCGGTGGATTTGTCATCAACGTGAAAAGCTCTATGCAGCGACGGTAACCTTTAAGCGGAGAAGTTTTAAGAATGAGTAAGTGCATCTTCAAAATGAGCTTTTTGTCGCCAAAAATTTTCGGGCAAATCGAGATGGGAGCCACCACACCTCGCGGGAAGACACCATAGAACACCGGCTGCCATAGAGATTTCTACGAACCTACGATGGCATCCAAAATGACTTCCACCACTCTAATGTAAGCCATAAAATTTGCGACCGTTTCTTCCACTCGGTTCATAATCAACTTGGACGTTTTTCCAACAAACATTTCAATATTACGTGCATTTTTTAAATTTCATAGTTTCGGCAAATTTAACAAAAGCACACATTTCGGCTAAACGTGATAAAACAATAATGTGGTTGTTCGCACTTGCCTGGTTATCAGGTTATATGGTTATATTTTTTATTCAGTATACAATAATAAAATACAATACAGAATAGTAATTTTTAACCAGATAACCTGATAATCAGGAAAATGTGTTTTCTGCTATGTGGTTACCACGAAAATAAACACAAAACAGAATGATGTTGTACAACATGCTCATTAAGGTTGCGACGACTTGTACTGCTTCCCATAAAATCCAAATTTTTTTATCTTTCAAACAACCAAGACACAACTTCATACAATGGGCCCACAAACATTGAAATCTAGATCACAACATTATCAAGTTGGACCTAACGGTCGCAACGTTCATGCCTTGCTTAAGAAAGAGCATACCACATCATAAAGCAAAATGACATCCAGAGCAGCTTAGAGAAGCACAGAGGTCGAGATGAGTTGGTGTGAGATAGTTTGTAGGAAGTATTTTGTTTTTGCAATATGCACAAAGGGTTCTTGCTGAAAGTGAGTATTGAATATATTTATTTTATATAAATTAAATTTTAATCACTTTTGGTCGCTTAGGAGCAAAAAAAATGTTTAGCAGCATTTTGAAAACTCTTAAGGTGAAGCGATGTGCTTTTTCTATCTTTAACTTCTTCTTCTATTTTTAACACATTCGGAAAATTGGCTTGCGTGCGTTTGGCCGTCACTGATCAATTTCAGTTAGTAGTGCAAGGGCCATTGAATTTTCATGAAACAGTATTGGTTTTTCTATACACCACAGTTTTGAGGATGTCTCCTTTGAATATAAAAATACTTAGACCTTATAAGAACACATACACTTACACAAAAATATTTTATTAACTAAAAAGGAGAAACTTCAATCTTGCATGACCCTTTTGAAAATTCTTAAAGCCCGTTCCCATATGTATTTATGGATCCCCTCTTTCAAAATTACATACATGTTCTATAGCATAGTAAATGTATGTATAGATTTTGTCTATTTCTTGAAAATTAATGTTAGAGTAAATTAATAATATCCTTTCATACGTAAAGTAAATTGTATTGTTAGAAAATCAAATGTTAGCCAAATTCTAATTAGATGTTTATTTGTTTTCCTTCTTATACCCAATGCATTTATTTTTTTTTTGTAAAAGTATAGTTTTATCTTTACGACTGTATCATGGTACCTATGAGCCAGTGAAAATATATGTACTTATATACTATAGTAATCGGAAGACTTATCGGGCTCTTGCTGGACTTTTATCAGTACATAGTTTTAAGTCTTATATGTCATATTATATCGCACACCGTCTTCAAAAGAGTCACAATTCAAAATTTGGCATTTTTGAAATTATGCGCTAAAAATGTACACAGACCTTTTATTTACCTTTCAGCAAAAGCTGGAGCAAATTTTTGTTATAATTTGTTAAAAAAACCTAAGGTAAAGTCGTCCTTGCCCATATGATTAACATGTGCTACGAAATAGTTTTTCGCATTTTCTGACGAGCGTATTATTTTGAGTTGTGACTCTTTTGAAGACGGTGTGCGATATGTCAAAGTACGCTTTTTTCAATTCTAATAAAACTACCCTCATTAAGCGATAGAATACACTTTCTTAACCCAGATGAATTACAAGAAACTCGACTGAGAGCGGAACTTCGAAAACCGCTCGAGGAAAGCCATTACCGCCCTAAACGCGTTAACGTTAAGACGGAAGAAGCAAAAAAATTTGGAATTTAACCATATTCACATAGTACACTGGATGTTCACAGCTGTGACAAGACCTATTTTCTTCTACGGGGTCACCGTATAGTGGCCGGCGTTCAACCAGATTTTCTCCAAAGCTGAGGTGAAACGGGTACAACCAATTCAAATTTTCCATCAGTGGGTCTATGTGGCATATTTATGGTCGGCTGCGGTGCTGTCAGACTAAATACGATCTAGCCGTGGAGTCTGCAAAAACTAGATTATACTGCTCCTCTATAAAAATCCCACAGACCTAGATTCAGGGTCAACGGCTATCTATTTAGATAGTTACAAGCTAAACACCTCCATTCACTGCAGTAAATTCGCACTAAACTTCAGGCTCCTCTTACCAGACAAAAGCCTTAAGGCGGTTCACCGTTCGTGTCCGGACAAATTTTTATTTGCTCTCAAAACATTTTCGGACAGACCATCAAAATCAATTTGATTCGAACAAAGAGTGTTCAGCACATTTTTGTCGGGCTCTCAGTGAAACAGAGTGGGAAAGGAACGCTTAAAATTATTAACAAAAGGTGACCGGACCCGAACGAGAGAAAGATTCTGCGAAAGATTTACGGACCTTTACGCGTTGGCGATGGCGAATACCGCAGACGATTTAACGATGAGCTTAATGAGCTTTACAACGATATAGACATAGTGCAGCGTATTAAAATTCAGCGGCACCGCTGACTTGGCCATGTAGTTCGAATGGACAGAAACGCTCCTGCTCTGAAAGTATTCAACGCGGGACGCGGAGCTGGTAACAGAGGAAGAGGGAGGCCCCTCCTCTGCGTTGGAAAGACCAGNAATGAGCTTTACAACGATATAGACATAGTGCAGCGTATTAAAATTCAGCGGCACCGCTGACTTGGCCATGTAGTTCGAATGGACAGAAACGCTCCTGCTCTGAAAGTATTCAACGCGGGACGCGGAGCTGGTAACAGAGGAAGAGGGAGGCCCCTCCTCTGCGTTGGAAAGACCAGGTGGAGAAAGACTTGGCTTCACTTGACATTTCCAATTGGTGTCAGTTAGCACAGAAGAGAAATGCATGGCGTGCTGTTTTGGATTCTGCTAAAATTGCTTAGGCGGTTACGGCGCCAATAAAGAAGAAGAAAGAAGAAGATTCCGACAACCACGCTGTTATTTACTTAATCTCTAAAATCCAAAGTAGCTATGGAATGTAGAAGGATTCTCAACCTGCTGGAATTTAAATGCCCCTTCACTGTTGCATGGGTCCCTGGGCTTAGAGGCATTCCCGGCAACTGCATGGCCGCCGGGTTGCCAAGAAAAGGGGCGGAAATATCAGTAGTAAATTCTGCTACTGACGTGGACATACTTCTAACCTGTTGCAAACACACATTCAAGTGTGAACGCATCGGGGCGATACTACTCGCTCAGATTAATAGTCGGTGTAACAACCGAACATTACCTTATTCATGGAAAGAGGTTGGGATATCCAGTCAACGATTTTTCTCGCAGCTGCAGGGAGGATTAAGAAATGGAGAGCATCGAACACTATCTCTGATACTATCATGCCCTGGCCAGGACGTGTAACCAATTCTTCAATATGTTTGTTTTTTGATTTCTTAGCCAACCTGAACCCAGCGAAATTTCGCAATTTTTTGTGCTATATAAAGCGCACTCGGTGGTTCCACTTTTTAAGGAAAGGAAGGAAATAAATGGCTTTCGTCACTGGTATCTCAACGGACTTTTTTAGTCTACATGTACATCCGTGCTCATAAACCGTGACCTAGCCTAATGAGACGTGTCGAAAAACGAACTCTTTTGAATATTTTCAGTATTAACTGTGTCAAATTTGTAGCTCTGATGAAGCGCACCAGGTCGTATATGCTGGCTGTATCCAGACCAGACCTCCAGTTCTCGGCCGCCAGGTTTGCTTGCGATGCCCCCTGTTCATAACTGCCAGGATCAATTGAACTTTGTCCACATCATTGAAAGCACTCAGGGCCCGTGGAGTGTTAAGAAGACTATCCACGTTAGAGGTTTTGCGCCTCTTAGGTGCAGCGTCTGCATTGTCTGCTGACCGCTACCTTTTGGTGGCCAACTCCTCAGAACACAAAGGAGTGGGTACAGGTTTTTTGGCGACATTTCTCTCCTGAGGCCGTTCACGACTTTCGGAGAGAATTCCCCTCGCCCTCTAAACTACTTCCTTCAGATCCTCGGGAACTGGGTCGTTGCCAAATTTCCTAAGCTTCGCTCTGAATATTAGTCAGACTACCCTTTTGGTCCCTGACCCACTGGAACCTGGGACGCTTTTGCGTTCAACCGACTTCGTACCCATAAATGACTTGCGGTTGGTGGTGTTGTCTATGCAGGAGTTCCGGGTGCCAGCATCGCCTCCAACCGGGACCGCTTTGGAGCTGCATTCAAGTGGTGTACTCACAGCTTCGCGGCATGTGGACGACTGACACGACAGATCTATTGGCCGTTCATGCTCGCTTGTAACCCATTCGCCAGTTGCTCGCTGCCCACAAAAGTTTTGCGGCTGATGATGCCGGACGGAATATTCTGCTCTGTGAGCCATTTACGCTCCTTCGGGACCGATCCCGCGGCTGCCGCATATGTCGTTTTCAGACGGACTTTAACCTCGTGTCCGACGGCGGTCTTTTTACCCTTCGGGGATGCGAGGCTATAGTGACTGAGTTCATCTTTCTAGTTCGTTGGTCGTCCCCGATTAAATAGGTAAGAGGAAATAACGGTCGCCCACAGCGGGGCCCCGTGTTGTAGTAAGTCTACTGTTACTCCTTCAGGGGAAAAGGTATCTGAGAGGCGCCGTTAGGATACAGTCGAAAAGCCCCCTGACTGCAAACAATCCAATGGCCACGGTGACGCATGACACCCTGAATGAGGGGAAGAGGGTAGAATCGACACCCTCCGAATCTAGTTTCATAGTGTTCTGTGAAAACAGGCCCACCTCTTGAAGGATGCGATAACGCACACTTCGGTCTTTATGTGGCTAGGCATACAGGATCACCTCTGTGCTGTGTAACGCTTCATCCAGACCCTGTATTTCACTCAACCACCTTGAAGTTACCATAATAAAAAAGAATGAGCGTGACCACTTCAATTTTTTAAACTAGTAACCACTACTAAACAAACCGATCTCATTTTTGAAGTAATCCTTGTAGGACTATAGTTTCAACAAATTACGTTCACTTCTCTTCTTTACCCGTTCGGGGATTGTCATATATAGTTATGAATTAATTTAAAATATTTCCTGTCAAATTGGGGCATTTTTTTATTTTGATTGAAATATTGGTCTGAAAACCATGAAACCCTGTATATTCTGTGCGGAATTTTTTCCAGGTACACCTAAAAATAGAGCCATAATGACTGGGCCTATGTTAATAATGAAGTTATGGACAATTTAGAGCATCTAAATGCATTAATACGGACAAGTATTATTTTAGTAAATTTATCTAAATACATACAAAAGTATACGCTTTCATTCATATATACCAGTGATTCCCAAAGTGGTCCAGGTGGACCCCCAGGGGTCCACGGACGACTCGACGGGGGCAGCGTGAAAAAATATGGGGGTCCATGAATTGTAAATGGGGGTCCACGAAGATTTATCTGGTTTCGATGTAAAAAACCAAAATGGTTGCTTAATAGCCGCTTTATTTAACTTTAATTTTTTTGAGTGGTGTATAATGATCTTGACGTGGGGAAGTCTTAAAGGCCACCTGCAGACTAAAAATAACCGGATGCTGGTATGACAATAAGTGAAGCGCGGCGAAAATTGCTGGCGGCAGAGATTTAAGCACTTGTGTCTTTTCAATGCTACAGGATAGTACGCCGCCATTACCTTTGTTCAAGAGATTCTATAATGTTAAGTTCCCTGAGACTGAATTCTGGTTTGATTCCATCACTGAGACCGGACTCACACGTTGTCGAATCTTCACTGATGGCTCCAAAACTGACTCTGAGTCATGATCTAGGGTCTTTTTCGAGGTTAATGGAGACAAGTTTCACTTTTCTGTAGGGGGATAATGCTTCGGTCTTCCAGGTTCAGGTAATTGCAATACCCAAAGCCATGGACTATGTGGTGGAACATAGGTTGAGGGGAAGGAGTTTACGTGACTGCAGTGACAACCAAGTTGCACTTAAGGCNAGTGGAACATAGGTGGAGGGGAAGGAGTTAACGTGACTGCAGTGACAACCAAGCTGCACTTAAGGCATTGACCATTGAGTAAAATATGATGGTGAACATAACGAGGTTTTTTTACTCTGGTTGCCAGGTCACTCTGGAGTACCTGGTTATGAGACATCTGATCATTTGGCCAGAGTTGGCTCAGACCAGGCATTCCTCGGTCCGCAACCAGGTTAAGCACTCCCACCTTCGGCAATCGAAGCCACCATCAGAAACTGGGTGAATACTTCGCTCAGAAATGACTGATAGGCATCGAGGGGATGCAGGTGATCCATTTGGCAAAACTCATGTTGCCTTCAATCTCACAAGGTCTATCTAATTTTTTGCTCTCACTTGAAGAAGATGAGACGGTGCAGCACTTTTTGTGCTTCTTGCTTGCTTGGTTGTTTGTCATCCATTTTTTTTACTCGTTCTTTTCTCTATTGTCAGTTTCTAAATTTAAATTTTGGCGTCAAAAGCTTAGCCGTTTTGATGTTTTAAGTTTTGTGTTCTAAAAATGTGATAAATATTTTTCGCCTCCCTCAGTNTAACCGGATGCTGGTATGACAATAAGTGAAGCGCGGCGAAAATTGCTGGCGGCAGAGATTTAAGCACTTGTGTCTTTTCAATGCTACAGGATAGTACGCCGCCATTACCTTTGTTCAAGAGATTCTATAATGTTAAGTTCCCTGAGGCTGAATGCTGGTTTGATTCCATCACTGAGACCGGACTCACACGTTGTCGAATCTTCACTGATGGCTCCAAAACTGACTCTGAGTCATGATCTAGGGTCTTTTTCGAGGTTAATGGAGACAAGTTTCACTTTTCTGTAGGGGAATATGCTTCGGTCTTCCAGGCTGAGGTAATTGCAATACCCAAAGCCATGGACTACGTAGTGGAACATAGGTGGAGGGGAAGGAGTTAACGTGACTGCAGTGACAACCAAGCTGCACTTAAGGCATTGACCATTGAGTAAAATATGATGGTGAACATAACGAGGTTTTTTTACTCTGGTTGCCAGGTCACTCTGGAGTACCTGGTTATGAGACATCTGATCATTTGGCCAGAGTTGGCTCAGACCAGGCATTCCTCGGTCCGCAACCAGGTTAAGCACTCCCACCTTCGGCAATCGAAGCCACCATCAGAAACTGGGTGAATACTTCGCTCAGAAATGACTGATAGGCATCGAGGGGATGCAGGTGATCCATTTGGCAAAACTCATGTTGCCTTCAATCTCACAAGGTCTATCTAATTTTTTGCTCTCACTTGAAGAAGATGAGACGGTGCAGCACTTTTTGTGCTTCTTGCTTGCTTGGTTGTTTGTCATCCATTTTTTTTACTCGTTCTTTTCTCTATTGTCAGTTTCTAAATTTTAATTTTGGCGTCAAAAGCTTAGCCGTTTTGATGTTTTAAGTTTTGTGTTCTAAAAATGTGATAAATATTTTTCGCCTCCCTCAGTTTAAAACTCGGAGCGATAAAAATAAAAATGATGGCATTAACACAAATAAACTATTTGAAGATAATGTAAATAACGCTACCACTCGCAGTGCTGTTAAAAAATATAACCCGAGCGAGAGAGTATTTTGATGTATTTACGAGCTCTATTTTTTAAAACCCACAAGTGTGTAATCACAGTATTTTTATAAATAACTAGACCTCAAGAAAATATTTTACTTTTATTTAGGCCACTCTGAGTTTAGTTTTTGAATTCACCCGCGATGCAAATTTACATTGTTAGATCTAATTTTCACATTTAATTTGTTTACAAGCTTTGGGAATATTTAGAAATGCATCAGAAGGGGGTCCACCGAAACCAGTAAATTTTTGAAAGGGGTCTACGAGGAAAAAAGTTTGGGAACCTCTGATATATACTATACACACATACATGCATACATATCGTTATCATCAATGCAAAAGGTTCTATTTGACAATTTTGAAATTTCTCAGGACCCAATAAACACCAAAAAACTATTTCTTTAATTAATTTTGAAAAAACGCATAGTTCTCAAGTTGATATCCAACCTCATTCTTCAACTCATCTCTAATCTGGGACTGGAAGTTGCAGTGAGTTTGAGAAAAAAGGTAAAAATTATTTTACTATTTTAATTTTAGTATTTCAATGATATTTTTGGGACCAATTGGAGAATCACATTGGATTTAAGATTGAGAACTAACTTTTTCTCAACTTAACAAACATTCCTATTTTCATACAAAGAAAAATGCCCCTCTTATTGAGAACGCTACAATTCTCCACTTCAGGTACCGTTGCGAAACAACGTTGAAGATTTGATGAATATCTAAGGTCTCAACTCAACATCGAGTTAAGCTCAAGCCTAAATGTTTGTTGGGGATAAGCAAAAAACTTTTTTTAATTAACAAAAAAGTGCTATAGGGCTTAACTAAAGATGCCAATAGATCTCGTATTGTTAAAGTTATGCCTTTTTCGCATAAGATTATACATATCTGAGAGAAATCATAAGGAATGTGTGGTAAAAAATTCATTTCCGAAATAGTTTTGTTTAGCGATTTATGCATGGATGGCGCCGATACGTGGGGATAGCCACGTAGGGGCAGGTGATGGGCACATGCCCGGCCCCCTCCCCCTACTCCCAAATTTCCCCTATATGTATAAAAAGTAGTACCCTGAAATGCTAGCTTAATAATTTCTATCGCCTCCCCCCACCAAAAAAAAATTCTTTCTGGCTACGCCCATGCTACAATATATTATTTACTATAATAATAATAATATATAGTTTTATAGATCCAACTGTAGGCAATTACGTACGTATCATATCGTAGAATTAAAAATATAATTAAATTTAGCAAATTAAAAACAAATACAAAATTACACGGTTACTACATACCTACTATAAAAGTTCTTTATTATAAAAAAATCTACATAGAAAGAATATCATTACTAAATCGTCAATATTTACTTTTTTCACTTGGTAATTTAATTCTTTTTCAGTACCAGCTATTCTCCGGTCGAACTTAAGCAGATATTTTTATAAGGCACAACTATTGAAACTATTTGTAGCTTATCTTGTATCTATACATTTAGTAAAACTAGATTTTCAACCGCACAAAATTTCTGCGTAAACTTTGTAAAAACTGCTGAAAGGAGCCTGTGAGAGAAATCGATGCATCCCAATTTTTACTTTGAAAAAAAAAAAACTAAAAACACATACATACAGACATATTCATGCATATATAAATACAATAGGGGTATTCACAATCATGCTATTTATGCTATCTATGCACCATGCTAGACCGTATGCACCGGATCGTAAATACCCCTAATGTAAACTTGAAAACAAAGCTTAAAAAGGAATGAAACTTTGTTGACAAGAAACACTTATGAAATCCTATTACTACAAGTACATTACTTTGCGAAATTTACCAGTCATTCCGCGATACTTACATACATACATATTTACTTATAGACTTATTCCTACATATTTACTATACTACATATTCGAGCATATTTAGTTGATATGCGCGTCTCATACTGCAAAAACATAAAAATATCAAAACAAGGTTGACATTGTGTCAAACACAAAGTTGACATTTGAACTGGTCATCAAATCGTATGAGTGGAGCAGCATGAAGCTGTAAAATACATATACCCTGTACGCAAATGCAATCATTTTTAAAACTTGACCTAGTAATTAATACCCACATACATACAAAAATACCTACAATTAATGTATTAGAAAACAAAAATGGAAATATAATTGAAATTAGAATCTCCTAAATATTTATATACTAACATTTACACAAATTTTTAACTCCTAACAAATAAACATACATACATATGTAAGCATTTATTCTGGCAGGTTCTGCAATTCGCTTCCGCCTGAATTTCAATCCCATTCAATTTGAATTCAAAGTAACTTAACTTTGGTTGGTATTCACTTGGAGGCGAATTGCAGAACCGTCCTGACTAGCAAATTTTCCACAAAATACATATACTTGCATACATACTTAGATATATGTATATTCCTGTACTCAGTATGTTGATATGTATTTACAAAGGAATCTCGATGTTTTAGTAGACCAAGTTTTGTAGGTGAATTATGGCAAAAAGCCTACAAACATACAGATGCACATAATATAAAGATGTAAGTGTATTAGTAGGTGTGTGTAGTTGTTAGCTAAAAATCAGTGAAAAGTGTTGAATGTTATGAAAACAAAAAATGAATACACACATACATAAGTACGTGGGAGTACGAATTCGCTTATGATTTTCAGTAGGGAAGATGTCGCTTAAAATCTGTGGGAATCGACCATTTTTAATTTGGTTGGTTTTGGCTGTTTTAGGTTGTCATATAAAGAAGTTTTGCCAACGGAAAAGAAATACAAAAAAATTCGAAAGTTTAAAATTCTCCAATTTCCAGGATTTAACAAGTTTGGGGTCTATTTAATTAAGTTCGAAAAATAAAAAACTTACATAGTTTTGAGATTAAAAAATCGTAAAAGCTAAAACTTATGCTGTATTCCACTAGGCGTTAAATGGCAAAAATTACAAAGTTGCACGTTAAAATATAATCATGTCATTACGTTAAAAAACAGTCATTAAGTCTATTTCCATATCGCATTTTTTTTTTTAATTTCATTGCCTAGTGGAAATTCGGCATTATTTAAATTTTCTGCTAATTTTTTTTATCCAACTGATCTTAAAATGGAACTAACTAAAATTTTCCAGGTATTTTTTTTTAAGATATAAATTTTAGAACTTTTAAAACTAATTGTTTGCAAACACTGAATTTTAAATAAATTTAAATGAACTAAAAATTGCCCATACATTTTTAAAAGTTTTTGCTTTGTATAATTTTTTTAATTTGACAATGCTGTAAATTGGTTTATTTTTAGATTTTTTTAATATTCTTTATTGCCCTAAATATCAGCTTTAAAACGAGACTAGAACCATTTTTGTAACTAATTATAATAGTTTTTGAGACATATGTGCATAAATAAAAATTGCAAAATCCCGGAAATTATGAAATTTAGAATTTTGCATAACTTTCGAAAAACATTTTGATATTTTTCCTTTGGCAAAACTTCGTTATATAATAAAAGAAACCTTCTGACCAAAATTCATCCAAATTAAAAATGGTCGATCGACTCATATACATATGTATAGCTATAGCACCCTTAATTAAAAACAATGACAACTCAAAATTGTTCAAAATCTATTTATTTCCATACAGACAGACCACCATCCTCTTTACGACGGGAGGTCCAAAAGTTCGTCGAATGGATAGGTTATCAGTGAAATAAAACAATGGATTTATTTTTCCTTTTCAATATAATCTCCCAAAATCTAAATATTGGATCGGTTAATTAATTTTTCTAAACCGTCGAAAAAATATTTTGTCTTTCGCCTCAAAATGCTTCTGTGGTCTACATTGTCGTCGGAAAATTTTCTTCCCCTTAACTTTTTTTTAATTGAAAACAGATAAAAGTCACTGTGTGCCAGGTCTGGACTGTAGGATGTGTGAACCAACGATTCGAAGCCATGCCTATGAAAATTAGCCCTTGCAACTCCGCTCTTATGAACCGGCGCGTTGTCTTGCAAGAGCAACACACCCTTGGTCAATTTTCCTCGACGTTGTTCCTTGATGGCCTCCTTTAATTTTTCTAATATGGTTGCGCAGTATTCTCCCACAATCCCAAAAAAAAAACAGTAGCCATCAATTTTTCTGCCCACTCAGACACTTTTTACTTCTTTGGGGGTGGGGCGCCCTTTTAGTGTCATTGCATGGACTCCTGCTTCGACTCAGGTTCAAAGTAATGAGTCCATGTTTCATCTCAAGTTACTATCCGCTCCAAAATATGTGTAGGTTCATGTTCACACAACTCCAAAAATTGCTTAGACGGGTCCACGAGCTACTTTTTCTGAGTAGTCGGTGTGAGCATTCTGTTTATCCATCTTGCACTGACTTTTGTCATGCCCAAATGATCATCTAGAATTCGCTGGTGGTATGTTATACACCAACTAATGCAGATAACTGTTTTTCTACTACAAATTTTTCAACTTTTCCACGATGTCTGATTTGATTGCCTCGACGTGCCGTCCAAAACAGGGGACGTTTTCATTCGACTCCCGACCTTGTTTAAACAGCCCACGCCATTTACAAATCATTGATTTACCAGCGCACTGTTCTCCATAGACGGTTACCATTTCATTCAAAAATGTTTTCCTTGCTTGGTAAGGAATTGTGTCACTCCACGATGTTCGAGTTTCTCCATTATTTCAGTTTACTTGACGACNTAAGGTAAGGTCACTCCACGATGTTCGAGTTTCTCCATTATTTCAGTTTACTTGACGACTGACTTGTCTAACAGGCGACTATTCGTAAAGGAATGATGCAATAGGTTTGAAAATTTACTACAATACTAATGAAGACAAACTTTTGGACCTCCCGACATAACTGGAAAAAATATAATTAAGGCTGTTTTAGGTTTTCTTCCATCGCTTGCGCATCATCAACCGTTTTTTGCCTCTTCTGAACATTTAGGATTTTTTAGTTGCGACGATTTTTTATTTAGGGTGCGATATGTACACATGTACAGATCCCTATTCAAGGTTATCGAAACAAATATTCTATCTTTACTTACATACAATATTCCCATCATCCGGAACCTACTTTCATAACACTGATAGTTTTCAATCTTCTATCTGGAGTTCTCTCAACTGCGTAAAAATAGAGCGTATTTTAACATGGTCCGCTAGCGGTATATGTCGACATAGCGATTACAAAGCTATTGTGAAAAATATAAGTATACGAAAACTGAAAACCCACGTCGCGAGAACGAGTCTAAAAGAATCAGATTTCATTCGATGCCCCAGGCCTTCGTTGAATAAACGAAAACCGCTACTTTTTCTGAAAACTGCGGCGGAGCTTTAACAGACACTACAAATAAATATTCATGAGTCAGTTTATTATGTGGCTCTCGAGCCACGGTATTTCCGAAGCGCGGAAAAAGTGCCTCCAAGCCAGATAAAAATACAGAAATTCTACTCTTTAAAAATGTGTAACTCAATAAAAGTTTGCAATTTGAGGCTGAAGTTTATTTAACGAGTCTGCTCATGGCTCCGTTGGATGACTCCGTTTAGAGCTAAGTTGCCCAGGGTTGGGTATTTCCCTCCGCGTTGTTTCAGGTCCATGAGGCCTGGAGGGAGATTCTGTAACCAGTTAGCGACATTTTTCGGATAGCTATTGCAGTTGTTGACGCATGATATGAATGTTATTACGTCAAAAAGTGCGACAGCGATCCGAAAATAGTCGCTAACTGGTTACAGAATCTACCCCTGGTGTACAAACCTGTGATTGCTTCTTTCAGGATGGCACTAATTTCGTAGAGGAAATTTATACATTCGTCGTTGAAATATACATATTTCAAGAATCCGAATTTCGGAACGGGGCGAAGATAAAAACGACAAAGATATAGAAACGATCATTTAAATGACTGCGCCAACGGGAATAGGACCTATTATCCGACATCTAAATCGAGCAATCTACGGCGCATAAGATAAAGACATACATAGGCTCCGGTGTAGGACACAATTTGAATAGGTAGCAGCAGCAGGGTTGCAATTTTGATTTGGCTTGTTTCAAATGTATCACAAGATTCATAAAGAGGTAGGTCACTACATAACATATGGGCTATTCAAAGGGTGTCATTATGGCTTGTTATGACACCTTGTGAATCAACTAATAATATACCATAACATGACACAACACAATATAGCATATAACATAACATAACCTAACTAACATATAACATAATACAACATAACATGATTGTAATTGTACAATAGCCTTCGTTTTTGAGATATCATGTTTTTTAGCCTTTCAAAGTTAGCATTGGAAAGACATTCATGATTAGAAAATGTACTATACTACTGCCTATTTCGACTGCTGAGTAGAAGATCGACCTATCTCGGCAGCCAGTTCGAAAACGCCCTATCTCAAAAACTTTTCTAGAACGCCCTATTTCAGAATTCGTTTCAAAAACGCCCCTATCTCAGCTCCCGATTCAATACGCCCCTATCTCATCACATTTTCAATACATTTTTAAGTGAGATAGGGCGTTTTTGAACCGAATTCTGAGATGGGGCCTTCTTCAACGAAATTCTGAGATAGGGTGTTTTCAATTCAAATCTAGACGAAACTTATCCTTGTCGATGGATTGGACGATACGGGCCAATCACGTGGCCCGCTCGATCGTCAGACCTGAATCCATTCGATTTTTTCTACTGGGGCTGTCTTAAGGACAAAATTTATTCAAAAACAATTCAAAACGAAAAGCATTTGCGGGAACAAATAAATGGAGCTGCTGCTGAGATAGCCCAATTGAGTTAAAGATCTCTAAAAGCGTCTTTTCTTAAAAGGTGCCGAGCTTGTATTAGAGTAGAAGGTCGCCAATTTGAGCATATTTTATCAATAAATGAATAAATTTTTCTTCAAACAACTCATGTATATCTTATTTCACGTGAACCCATCCTTCACANGTATATTTTTTTCACCAGAGATAGTCAAAGTTGGGGAAGAAAATATCAAAAAGTTAAAACCCAAAATATTCATAATTTTATGATGGTTCTTTAATATATTTTAACTTCATTGCATTTGAGTATGAAGAAGCAACTGTCTGGAAGTATTTTACATAAAAAATTTACTAAGCATAGCCTGGTTTGTAGTTGCAGNTTTTACCTGCAAATTTTTTGTTTATCAGAGAGCTCACCACCCACCTACTTTCCCCTAAAGTTTGGCAGGCTATTTCTGGGACACCCTGTAGATAAGTAAAATAAAGCACATATAAATTAAATGTCGTACGTGTGATCGATGAAGCTTCGGTAAAAATAAATAAACAACCCCCTTTTCTCCTAAAACGATCACTTGATTTATGTACACTCCCATATGTACACTTAAAAGTAAAAGTCTGCGTACACAATTTCTATTTTAAATGTTCACAATATTTGCAAGCTAAAATTTGCTTATTATTTTTTTTTTATAAAAATATGGATCATGCCTGAAACAAAATCATATAAAACAAGGTTTCAAGCTTTGTACAAAAATAAGGAAAATTCAATGAATTTTCATAAAAATTTTCTACTTTTTAATCTTTTTTTCAAGTACGCAGTTTTATATTATAGCCCATTCAATTTTAGTATAATAACACTATGCGACAGTCAAAATCGGGATGGGATGAAACCAACGGGAAATGTTATATCGGTCAAAAACACGTTATACGTGGCCCGGCGTTTTTCTGTATGAACAGATTAAAGGAATTGTAATTTTTAATTTTTTT
>NW_016166879.1:0-4407 GCF_001687245.7 Rhagoletis zephyria | reverse complement strand
AAAGACCACCAAAGGTGACAATTTCCCCTATATGATAGTTACTAACTTCAAATCGATATATCTCGATTCCTAGACGTGACCCAGCGAAACGCCGGGACACGTATAACTTCTTTTTTACCGATATAACTTTCCCCGGTAGTTTGAACCCTTCCCGATCACTGACCCCTACCATTTGTCTTACAGTGTAATGTGTAAAAATTAAGTAGCCTAGAAATCGCGTTGAATTTTTAAATTTTTTTCTGCCGGTTCTACGCATTTTCCTCCATACAAAGTATGAGTGAAACTTTTTTTAAAAAATTGAAAATTTTGATGAAAGTTCGTTGAATTTTCCTAAATATTGTATAAAATTTGAAACCTTGGTTTATGTGATTTTGTTTTAAGCATGATCCACGTTCTTATAAATGTCAAACAAATTTTAGCTTGCAAAATATTGTAAATATATTTAAAAAAAAGTAATGGTGTACGCAGACTCTTGCTGTTAAGTGTACGTACATATAAAGTGTTCTTTTTCATATCAGACGTAGTTTTGTTTATTGCATAAATCATTCAAAAAAATTTAGTTTAAAACTAGTTTAACACTAAAAAGCATTAATACATATTGACGTGCACACTACAAAATAATAGGAAAAGGGTGAAGATAAAAATTGATAAGTATTTAAAATAGCAAATACACTGCATTTAATGTACAATATATGTACATAAATATACACTTACTTACGTACTGAGGTTTAATTTAACAACATCATTGTCATTAACACCACAACTAATACTACTGAGCTTAAATAAATCAATACCCAATGGCAGGGCAGGTCCCTACCCAAATACATATGTATTTATATGTATCTAGCTAGTTAGAATATACGTGCATACATACATCACAGATACACAGATATTTATTAGTTTAATGTATAAATGTATGAAACAGGCCATTTCCGGTAATAAAACAAAACAAAACAACAAAAGGTATTAAAACTATAACTAGTTAAATGTGCACATTTTAGTGATAAGAAAATTGCAAAACAACCAAAATGCACTTTATGCGTACGTGACCTTCAAATTGAACATTACAAATCCATACAAAACTAAAAACAATTGTTGTGAAATAACCAATTTGAAAAACAAACAAAAAACAGAATGCCTACAGATGTACATACATACATACATGTGTATTTATATTTAAAGTTGAAATGGCGAAATTTTATTGCTGTTAGAGATTTGCAATATTTAAATCAACAGACGCAGTTAAAGCATACAAAATTTAATAAAAACTGTTAAACATATTTTGTGGTCAACGTATAGCAGCGAACGAACCATAAAACTATGTATATTGCAAAATAGATATGTAAGTATAAGTATTATATAAATTGTATTCATATACAGATACTCTGTCAATTTTACAGCACTAAAATGTCCAAAAACGTAACAATAAAAAGATGATAACTACCTAAAAATTGTGAACTTATGTATGTATGTATCTCTAAAAAAAAAAACCGCTGTGAACTGTCTTTTCGAAGCTAGCCTGAAACAAGTAACTTCACCGTAACACTACGTATTAGACAATTATTTTTATGGATTGTTGAAACGTATAGACAATTGAAAATTTAACCAAAAGTAGTTAATTAAATTAATGTACCTAATTATTACGTTTATATCTATAAATCTATTTGTATATTTCGTGTATCTAAGAGACAATCAATATATTTTGGTGTAGAAGTCGAAAAGTCGTATGACCGTTTATCGTTAGCTTAATGTGGAAATGACAAATTGACATATTACATACATACATACATACATACATATCGATACCTCAATGCAAAAAGGCCCTTACTCATTTTCCTTCGATATTCAGCTTTGTATAAAAGTCGGTAGATTACTCACTAAAGGCCTAATCCAATTTTAAAACAACTACTACATCACAAAGTCATTATCTGTGTAACTATTCTGTGAAGGCATAAACATTCTAGATGGAGCCTTTCTATATTAAGCTAACGATATTTATATACACATCATAAGTAATAAATAAGTTTTTAAGTTCTTTGAGAACATATTTCAATCCATACCTGAGAGGTTATGTATATTTCTGAATTAATCTAACGATATTTGCACTTTATAAATATTAGTATAACTTACATAAATACAAGTGTGTATCGTAGTGTAGAAAAATCTAATTGCAAGTCCATTTTTACCCCGAAAAAACGCCATATTCGAAAATTCTTTTACAGGGAATTCCCATATTTTGCGTATGCAATCAAATCTCTTGGGTGAACATACTACTACTTAGATACTAAATGTATGTAAATATGTTCATACCGCCGATCTTAACAATACTATAAGATAATCAAAAATATCACTTACATATATGTATATGAGTGTATACACACGCACACTTGGATTCATACGCACATAAATTTAAATTTTTAAATGAAGGTATTTTAAATGATTTTTGTCTTAAATGCATTTTAATCTGTTGAGGCCGTTTTTAATAAAAAAAAATGTTATTAGGCCAAACAATAGGAAAAAGGCACAGAGAAATTATGTTATTTGGATATATTCCCGTTGGTGTTATTGTATGAAAACGAAATAAAAACGTTAATATGACATCGGCATTTATCGGAAATCGGACAGTCGGGTCTACGTAACCGGAACGACCCAGATTTATATCTGGCCAAGGACTGTCGCTCCAGCAACACTCCCCAAAAACTCTTTGGGGAATTTGTATGCCGTTACAACAACAAAAACATCGGAAATATCTCGGTATATATAGTCGATAAATTCTCCTCGCCGTTTCATTATATTTCAACAACACGCAGCACGAGCACGTTGAAATATATTTTCGAAAGCGTGTTGCAAAGGTGTTAACCTTGCAAAAAAAACTGATCCTTTTCTTTCTGGATGTTCACACGAGAAAATAAAATTTCTCTTTCTCAATTTGGCAGCCAATTGCGTGGAAAAGTTGGAAATATTGCCACGTCTGACAGAACTTTATAAATTAAATTTTGTATTACAGAAATTACCAGCGCAATGATTTGTATGACGTTTATTTGAGTTTGATATTTTTTTTTACTTATACTACAATAAAATGTATTTTATAATAAATTTCTTTAACGACTGTACATGTACATCCATCTTATGTAAATATAATCATAACACAACATTAATTGCATACATATTTATAAAGTTTAATATGTATAATAATATCAAAGGGGAAAGCAAATGCTCAAAAACGACTGAATTTTAACTAATTAAGTTAACTTATTTGCATATGTAACATATGCATACATAAATAAATAAAAATAAGTTGTATTATTAATTTTATTAATTAAAAATTGTTTGCTACAGTTAGGAGCATTGCCAAATATTGTATGGGGCAACAAAAAGTTGTAGGCAGTTTGATTATTTTTATAAACTACTTTAGTATTATAATTACAAATGCATACATGCATACTGACAAACATACATATACAAGCCAGACAAAATGGCATGCAATTTATGTATGTTTTAAGTAAACTTCCGTAACAAGTGGACGAAAAGTATGTACCTCTTAAGGCAAAGAAAATAATTGAAGCCAATATCGTACGTACATACTATGTAATTACTTTAATTAAATTAGTTGCAACTTGAGTACTTGCAGTCGAATATAAAATATCTAAACACAATTTTATATACATATTACTATTTACAATATTACTTAAAATCGTTTCACTTATTTACTATATATTTCTAGTCGTAAAATATGTAGCATAATTACTTAATGAAATTTACACTAGAAACTGTACCTTCGTGAAAAAGTAAAAGGCAGAAACTTGTCAACAAAAGAATTTTAAACTAGAAATAAACTTTAACGTACTTCTAATTGTGAAATTAAGTCCAAAGTATCTTGTACATGCATAAATAGAATTTCTCTGACCTCTGTCTCACTTGAATAGCAGTCCTATAACCGGTTTAATTATTTTTCGGCAAGAAAATCAACTGATTTACGTACAGAAAAACCAAATACTTTTAATATACATACATACTCTGAAAACATGTACAAGTGGGAAACTTGGGTTAAATTATCGTAAGAAAAGATAAGAGGAATTATTAAACATACAAATTACTACATTCATGCATACAAATTTATGTCAACTCTTCTAAAGTATGGAATAATATTTGCGTGTATAATAAATGTGGAAAAATTTTAAATATTGTCTTTTTTATTGAACTTATTTTTACATTTTTAATTTTAAAGTTAATTTATTTTACCTCAGCAAATTCAGCACCAAGGTAAGTTTAAAAGCAAATTATGCCTTTATAATTTTACACAGTCTTCTTTATTTAGAATATTCATAATTTTCACACAATTCATTGTTGTTGGGATCTCTTATCATCATCGATACAAAAAGGATCGATGCTGCATTTTCCTGTTTG
>NW_016166878.1:0-22935 GCF_001687245.7 Rhagoletis zephyria | reverse complement strand
AACCGGCTAAATCTAGCCGGAAAACGACTAAAATGGCAACACTGGTAGCGGAGCATTGATTTCCACGCACACAGTCTCATTCATTGAATCGTTTTTATACAATGGTCGGCATACTAGCGCATTCAAACGATTCATTAAGTGGGACTGTGCGCATTGCTTAGCTGGCGCTCTTCGTATGTGAAACACACATGTGCTCAGAGAGCGCTGAGCATTATTTAGGGGTGGCTCACAAGCATGACAGTTAACACAGTCAATATTCTCTGTTCACAAAAATGCAGAAACAGCAAATTCACATTTTGTGCGAACGGAAGTGATCGCGACAAAATGTGAAGAACTCTTTTATTAATTTACTTACCTGTTCCATTTGCAAATTGATGACTAGCCAACATTAAATTACAACAATATTTAGCGGAAGCGATCGCGACGGAATATAAGCCGCCGCGACTTGCAATAACAAAATAAGTAAGAAATAACCCAATTATGAAGAATTTAGCAAGTAAGCGATATTGTATAAAATTTCCATAAACAAAATACCGATTTAGCAAGTAAACAATTATATTGTAAATGAAAATCATTATATTAGCAAGTGAGCAATTTTTTATTATAAAAAGAATATTCAGTAAAATAATACAGGTTCAGTTTGTAAACGGTAATCATTACTACAAGTTGTGTTTCCACTGGCGACCAGGCAATAACTGGCGCCCAACATAAATAATAGTGTACCTAAGTGTGGAAAAAGTAAAAAACTTTATTAGGAATAAACAGGGATGAAATCCTAAAAAGAATAAAGAACTTTACAAAAAACACTCGTTAATTGAGTTAATTATCAAAACTCAAAAAATACAAAAGTGCAAATGTAAAAACTTTATAGAAAGGGATAAAACCCTAAAAAGGATAAAGAACTTTACAAAAACACTCGTTAATTGAGTTAGTTATCAAAACTCGAAAAATACAAAAGTGCAAAAGTAAAAACTTAAACTTAAAACACTAAAAAGGATAAAGAACTTAACAAAAAAACACTCGTTAATTGAGTTAATTATCAAAACTCAAAAAGTACGAAAGTGCAAAAATAAATAAAAAGGATCAAATATCCGTATTGTTCACTGATGAGACCACATTGAAGTACAATCGCCTGCAGCCGCCAACTACACTTACCTTGTAACGTGACACCACCTGTACCCAAGTAGGGAGATAAACCTCCAAAAAAGGACAAATCAGGATGTCCAAGTAATGACCAACGTAACGCTGTTCCTCATATATTTGTAAGTTACTGATATATTAAGAAACTGTCTTTATATATATAAAAAAATCACAACTAAATTATTGCTAATAAAAACGTTCACTATCGTAAAGCTTAAGATCATATATCTAAAAAGAAAAAATGGAAAATATTGAAAACGCAATAACACAGTTAACAGGCGCGCTCAATTTGCAAATCGAGCAGATGAGGGTTATGAGTAGCAGAATAGGTGAATTAGAGAACAGGATTAGTCCTCCTTCAGTAAATATCTCCGTACCCCTTGCGCCAGCAACAGAGGCAGAACTCAACGAAATGAGGAGGTTGCCAGACTGTGTAAAGGATTTGCAAATCTTTGACGGAAATCCGATTCAATATATTTCGTGGATCTCCAGTGTAGAATCCATTTTAAAAGATTACGAGGTAGTCAAAACCAGACCCATCTTTCGTGCTATAATGCAGCATATTAGAAATAAAATAAGAGGACCGGCGGATACCGCCCTAATCTCCTACAACGTATTTAATGATGACTGGGAAAAAATAAAAACCTGTCTCTCTTTACACTACGCAGACAAGCGTGATCTCAGAACCCTTGAGTACGAATTAACAACCCTAAGCCAGAGAAATTCTAGTGTAGACCAATTTTACGCCAGGATTAATTACCAACTATCACTCATAATAAATAAGATTAAGGCTCAGGTACATTCAGAGGAAGCTATAAGCGCTCTTATAGATAGCTACAGAAATAGGGCACTCGATGTTTTCGTTAGGGGAGTGCAAGGTGAACTCTCAAGGATGTTAATAATACAAAAACCGGAAACATTACCTGAAGCCTATGCTTCCTGCTTAGAGATACAAAACATGAACTTAAGAAATCATTCGATTTACCCAAAAAACTCCAGCAATGCGAATTACAAAAAATATAATTATTCCGCAGTACCAAATTCATCAAACGAATTGAACGTTCGCGAAAAAAATAAAATATATAATTATAAAAACCAAAATAACGCTAGGCAAACTCAACCACAAGGACCACCCCCACGGCCAACACAGCCCAAACCCCCTGTCCCAATGGAGGTCGACCCATCATTGCATTCTCAAAAGGTTAATTATATAAACAGGCCAAACAGTGCACCCGCTACCAGGTCGCAGAATACCTCAAATATACCAAGGAAACAACCAAGACTATATAATATTGAGTCAGAAAATGAAGAGATTGATGAACAGGAGAATGGCGAGGAAATAAATTTTATGATAGGGGCCGATCAAGCCTTCCTTACATAAATTATCACATAAAAAATAATGGAATTCTAAGATTCCTAATTGATACTGGAGCTAACAAAAATTTCATTTCTGATAAAATTGCTTTAGGCTCCAGGAAGTTAGATAAACCATTTACTGTGCAATCTGCAGCCGGACAGGTACTGATAACTCACAAAGTAACTGGTCAATTTTTCAAAAATTTGGGCATCATGACTAAACTTGACTTTTTCGTATTGCCCAACCTTAAATCCTTCGACGGTATAATAGGGGACGACACCTTGAAACATTTGGGAGCTATAATTGATAGGAAGAATAATACGCTACGACTAAATGATACCGAAATTAAATTACAAGAAAAAACAGTTAGGCAAGTAAATACCCTAACCACTGCTACTAATGATATAGAAACTATTAAGCGGAAATACGCAGAAATTTTTGGTCCTGTTTCGGACAGCGGCACTATTGACACAAGTGTCCGCGCAGAAATTAAAACAACAACGGAGGAACCCGTTTACACAAAATCATACCCCTACCCAGCAAATCTTAGGGAAGAAGTAGATAAACAGATACAAGAGTTGCTAAGAGACGGCATAATTAGGCCTTCAAAAAGTCCTTACAACTCTCCCTTATGGGTAGTGCCGAAGAAGCCAGGCCCATCTGGGGAAAAAAGGTACAGGATAGTTATAGATTTTAAACGCTTAAATGCGGTAACTATTCCTGACACATATCCCATACCGGATATAAATAACACATTAGCAAGTTTAGGCAAATCCAAGTACTTCACCACACTCGATTTAACATCTGGATTTCACCAGATCAAAATGAAGGGAAAGGATATAAAGAAAACAGCGTTTTCAACGGCCAATGGTAAATATGAGTTTACCAGGTTACCGTTCGGACTTAGAAACGCGCCATCCATCTTCCAAAGGATGATTAATGATGTTCTGAAACCCTTAATTGGTAAATGTTGTTACGTCTACATTGATGATATTATCATCGTAGGCAAAGATAAGGAAGAACATTTAAAGAATTTAGAACTTGTGTTTGAATTACTTCAAAAATCAGGACTAAAAGTCAACTGCGAAAAATCGAAATTCCTCAGGACACATGTAGAATTTTTAGGGCACGTTGTCACACAGGATGGAATCCTACCCGACCCTGAAAAAATTTCCTCTATAAAAAGGATATTGCCACCCAAAAACTTGAAGGAACTAAAAAGCTTCCTAGGACTAGCTTCCTATTACAGAAGATTTATAAGGGATTTTGCGAAAGTTGCTAAGCCTCTCACAAACCTAACAAGAGGTATTTACGCCCAAACAAAAGCAAATCAATCTAAAAGGGTTAGCATTTCACTAAACAAAGAAGCCATGAAATCTTTTAATGACTTAAAAGAGTTACTTATGTCTTCGGAGATCCTTACATTTCCGGACTTCTCCAAAGCCTTCATCCTGACAACAGATGCTTCCAATGTAGCTATTGGAGCTGTCCTCTCTCAGGGCGAAATTGGCAAAGATAAGCCAATTACTTACGTCTCCAGATCGCTTAACAAAACCGAGGAAAATTATTCAACTATTGAGAAGGAGATGCTCGCTATTATATGGGCACTCGACAAGCTTAGGACCTACCTTTACGGTGCAAAGGAAATAAAAATATTAACCGATCACCAACCCCTCACCTTCGCTTTAAGCAACAGCAATAACAATGCTAAACTAAAACGATGGAAGGCAAGGATAGAAGAATACAACTATAAGTTAATATACAAACCTGGAAAAACTAACACGGTAGCCGATGCTCTATCGCGATTACCAACTGAAGTTAACGTTTTAACGTCAACAGATGACAATTCCCAGCATAGCGCAGAAGAGGACAACACAGATTTGATTCCTCATTGCGAAGCTCCTATTAATGTATTTAAGTCTCAGATAATCATTTCCGAAGGACAAGAACGAGAACATCATGAAGAACCACACCCCAATTATCAAAGGCACTACGTGTCAAAAAGAAGGCTTAGCAAGGAGAATATAAAAACCATATTAAAAAATTACCTAAACCCAAATTTAGTTAATGGAATTAAAATACCAGAAAAACACATCCCCTTGTTGCAGGAAATCTTTAAAGAATTCTTTTCGAGATTTAGAATTAGAATCACCCAGAGGGTAGTGAGCGATGTTGCTACCGATGAAGAGAAGTTCCTTATCATTAAAAAAGAACACAAAAGAGCTCATCGGAACGGGAGAGAAAATAAAGAACAAATATTGGAAAAATTTTATTTTCCTCAAATGGCCAAATTAATCAAAGATTACACAAAATCGTGTGAAATTTGCCATTGTAACAAGTACGAACGTCGACCTCCCAAACCTGAAATCCAAGCCACACCTGTTCCATCGTATCCCACTGAGATTCTCCATATAGATATTATCGAAATTGCAGGGGAAAAATATATAACCTGCCTGGATAAATTCTCAAAATTCGTAAAATTTTTCCGAATAAAAAATAAATCTGTTCTACATATCCGAGACAAGTTGATAAAGCTTCTTCATTTCTACTCTGTCCCGAAAACGCTGGTAATGGACAATGAGGGCAGTTTTATTAGCCCAATCACATTGAACTACTTGGAGGCCTTAGGAATAGAAATCTATTTGACCCCTCCTCAGAAAAGCGAAGTAAATGGTGCGGTGGAACGCGCCCACTCTACAATAATCGAAATAGTTCGATGTCTTCAAGCCGAATATCCCGACTTTTCTGTTAATGAGATCATTAACATTGCTGTTGATAGATATAATAATACGATCCACTCAGCAACAAATAAGAAACCATCCGACATCTTCCTTGGCAGGACGAACAGAATAAATTATCAAGAACTGAAGGACTTCAAGGATATTGTTAGTAACGACGTCAGACACGAACTCGCCAGGAACCAGAAAAAGATGCTGAATTGGCACAACAAAAAAAGACAAACAAATGAAAAAGAAAAATAAACCTACTTATAAGAAAGAAACCGTAGGGAAAGACAATAATGTAACAATCACCACTAGTAATAACAGAAAAATTCACAAATCGCATCTAAAAAATTGACAAATTTTCCGTTTATTAGGTTGATACCATGGGGTATAGAAGCAACAGTGGACATATACGAATACAAAAGCCCATTGGTGACTATAAAAGAGGGCATAGGAAAAATATCAAACGGTTACTACAAAATCATACACGCCATCGACTTGGACGATTATGAACGAATTCTCAATGACATCAAACCCATTATACGCTATCAAACTAGCAGAACAAGCCCTCTAGCTTGTCTCACAAATCGATAACCTTTTAGATCAGTTACGGGCTAGAAACGTTAAAACAGAACAAACGATCAATTAATTGGATTGGCTCAGCCTGGAAATGGCTCGCGGGTAATCCAGACTGGGACAAAATCGTGACTACATCGAATGACCTCACAGGAAATAGTAACAAGCAGTACACGATCAATAACTACTTAATTAAAACGACTAATAAAATACTGGATAATTACAATAGAATACTCGACGAAATCGACGCAAACGATACAGTTAGATTCGAACAATCTTTATATAATAAGCTAGGATTAGTAAAATATGAGATCTCGCAAATAGTTTTAGCTACTCAACTTGCGAAAAAAGGTATAGTTCATTCTCATTTATTAAACAAAGCAGATATAGCCAATATAATTTCCCAAACCGAAACTCTACCTTTCAAAAATGAATTAGAAGCTCTCAGATACGCAGAACCGTCAATGATAGTCAAAGATTCGCTTCTCCTATACGTCATATCTTTGCCACAAACCGAAGATATTTTATATAACAAAATTCTTATCCGGTCAACAGTAAAAAATAACAAACAAATTTATCTTCAATTTAGTAAATTTTTCATTGCGCAAGAAGGAAAATACGGCATTCGCGAAAAATGCATGATTATTGACGATATAACAATATGCAAAAGAAATCAATTAGAACCTTTGGATGAAAACCATTGTATTCCACAAATCCTCGCGGGAGGGAAAGCGACTTGCGACTATCAAGTTCGAAATGATCCTGTAATAGAATTAGTTGCAGATGGAACGGTTTTCATTTCCAACTTTATAGGAAATTTAACATACAATAATTTGACACAGATCTTGAACGGGACCTTTATCATAAATTTTTATAACGAAACTATTACTATAGGCGATATGAATTACACAAATTGGCAAACCACCTCTCACCAAATCTTACCTCCTATACTCTCAAGCAACTTAACTGAAAAAGAGATAAAAATAGATTTGGAATACCTCCACCAACTCCATCTGACGAATGTAAAAAAATTAGATTACATCTCATCCAAGTTTATTATGTCAATAAGCTACAGTTTTTTAGCAATATTTCTAGGACTAGCATTATTTATAATACTGNAAAATAGATTTGGAATACCTCCACCAACTCCATCTGACGAATGTAAAAAAATTAGATTACATCTCATCCAAGTTTATTATGTCAATAAGCTACAGTTTTTTAGCAATATTTCTTGGACTAGCATTATTTATAATACTATACTTCCACACAAGATCAGCTTACCACAGGAAATTCCAATTCACTCCTCCAATAATAGATTTCCAACCAATTGCGATAGGTAAAGGTTAAATTATATCATCTTCATTTATTTTATCAGCGAGACGCTGATACTTAAAAAGGGGGGAGTTAACACAGTCAATATTCTCTGTTCACAAAAAAGCAGAAACAGCGAATTCACATTTTGTGCGAACGGAAGTGATCGCGACAAAATGTGAAGAACTCTTTTATTAATTTACTTACCTGTTCCATTTGCAAATTGAGGACTAGCCAACATTAAATTACAACAATATTTAGCGGAAGCGATCGCGACGGAATATAAGCCGCCGCGACTTGCAATAACAAAATAAGTAAGAAATAACCCAATTATGATGAATTTAGCAAGTAAGCGATATTGTATAAAATTTCCATAAACAAAATACCGATTTAGCAAGTAAACAATTATATTGTAAATGAAAATCATTATATTAGCAAGTAAGCAATTTTTTATTATAAAAAGAATATTCAATGAAATAAAACAGGTTCAGTTTGTAAACGGTAATCATAAATTTAAAATGAACAATCCTGTTGCGATTTACTAATGAAAGAAGTATGTAAATATTCGTTTATTCAATTAATTTAATTAATTCCAAACATTTGAAAGGTACTCGGCAGAAAAAGCTGTATTCGTAATCGGAACGCACTTGACACCACTGTCGATATAGGAAATCCGACAGTGACTTCCACAATGAAATTGAAGCGTATGTTGAAGAAAGTCAGAATAAGAAGAAATATACGTATAGGTTCTGTTTTGGTTTCCACCTGAAATAATTTTAAAAATTTATTATGCTCGAAATGCAACCGTGGACGCCAGCTGGCAGTGAAGCTTGCTAATGTTTGCTAATTCCTGTTCGCGCAAAACTTAGTAAGTTTCTCTCATTGGGAGAGTAAGGTACCTTGTTCTCTGAATTTTGTTACTGGATAATTCTTACTGGCAGTTGCATAGCGAACACTCCTTATATTTACTTACATTTGTTTACTCCATCGAAGCGACGTTGAGCCCAGCGACGACGACGTAGCAGAAATGTGTGCGGTCGATCATGTTCTATTCTAGCAGCTAGCGAGCATGTTCGCCAGGTCTGAGGGAAAATTATCTTCTGAGCAGAAATTATTGGAAAATGTTGTATGCTCCGGACTGTCAAACAGGAAAATTTTGTTCGATTCGTTTGATTATTTACGACTAAACGCTACTGTTTTCGATCGCTAGTTTTATGTGCACATATACAGTATATTTTGCTTTGCTGCCTCTATGCTTAAGTGCACATTTAAGATACCTACCCCAAAATGCGCATCAAAAGCATTATTTTTAACATTTATAAGGAAACTGCTCCGATAGATGCATTCAACATACCTGCACATTGGCGATACCTGCATTAAAAATTGTGCGACTAGTATCAATTATCAATGAAAGTATTAAGTTTACCTGCACTGGCCCTACAATTACCTAATTTTACAACCTTTTATTTATTTTTCTCATCTCGCAGAACAACGAAAATGGCTATCAATTTATGTACACTGAGGGAAAAAATTTTAGAATTAAAAAAAAACGTGCTAAATTTAAAAAAATACGCATATGAAAGAGCACCAACCCAACTCGTTTTAAATTTGAGAATGTACGTTATAAAATATGTCGTTGCGAAGTGCACAGAAGCTGTTTCGTTATACGAAATTAAAATTAAGAAGAAAAAAATTTAATTTTATGTTCCGTCTGATGGTAATTGAACCCGGACGCTCTTGGTAGCAACCAATTGTATCAAGCGTCTTTGCACACTCAGCTACAGCCATACATGTAAATGTGTTTTCAAATGTTGAGTTAGAATCAACATCACAGCGGGCGATTAGTGCATGATGTCGTACCATGTATGTACATATGTATGTATGTACATATGTATGTATGTATGTGTTGTCACCGCTTTGCATGCTTTGTATACATATGCTTTCTTAATTACATATGAAAAAGAATCCGTGCAGTGAAAATTCTTCATTTTAATACGGGCGTATTTGATTTGAATATTTCCATTATACGTAGTGTATGTATAATGAAAAAATCCATTTTGTTAAGACTTTTCACTTGATTTAAAAACGAACATTTTTAAACGGTAATCAAATACAATTTTTTTTATTCTTACAACGCGTTTTTTTTCTCAGTGTAGTTATATAGATAATTAGATAACATTCGGTAAAAATTTCGCTTGCAGTAATTTCTACATGGTAAGTGCTCCGCCAATATTTGGTTTCATAGGTATTCGGATACCTTCCTCATTGAAGTAGTAAAGAAAATTCGCTTAAGTGCCTTTTTCGGTTACGTGCACAAGCTTTTCGTGCAAAGAAGGATGTGCAGCTAAGCAAAATATTTTGTATATGTATGTATGTACGCGCGTTCACCTCTGATCCGGTGAGCATGCTAATGAATTTTTAAGTAAAGTAACAAGCTACCAGTTAAAATAATAAGAACAAAAAAAAAAAAGTACCTGATGGTTGCATATGTACTATGGTTGTAAAGGAAAAATTAAGAGCAAACGAACATTATCATTGGAACTCCTTGGAAACTAGAGCTGCAAAACTATCGATAGTATCGATAGTTTTATTTTTTGAAAAACATCGACTGTTTTCAGGCGATAGTCGATAGTTTCGATAGTGTCGGTGCATTGATCTTTGTCGATTTGTGATATTTTCTTAAATAAGTGACTCTGTGAATTGAACTAAGGAAAATATTCTGCTTTATCATGAATATTTGGTGAAAAATTTCACCTGAAAATTCAGCAATTTTTTTTGCGATTTTATATGTGCGAGTGTTAATTATTTCACTGGTGAATACGTTATACGATAGTGTGAACATGATTCGAAGTGAACTACTTCGCTTGGTGAATATTCAACATACGATAGCTTAACTGCAAAAGCGAAAAAATCACACGAAATGAAAATTCATGATAAGGCTGATTTAGAACTTCACGCTTAAGATGTAATATTTATAATTACATATGTGCAATATTTATATTTACATATGTACATATACATATATATATATATACATATATATATATAGACATTTTGTTCGGAGTTGAAGTTTCCCTACATATACAACACGATAGTATACGATACTATCGAAAATATCGATAGTATTTTTCAAACTATCGAAACTATCGAATGGCGTCACTATCGATAGTTTTGCAGCTCTATTGGAAACTAAATCTTACTATAATTACCACATTCTTATAACAGTGATGTGTAGGTGCATTGTGGAAAACTTATCCTGAGATTTATTATCTACATACTAATATTCAACTCTACCATATCCCTAACATAACCTTATATTGCGACTATTTCATTTATGAATTTTATACTAGTTGCGAGTCAGTGTTTTTTGTTTTTTTTTTGTTCTTTAGAGTTTAAGCATTTGAATCATTTGCATGCATCCATTTTGCAGGATTTTTACAGCTGAGATTAAATAGTGCTATAATAATAATAATAATAGATTGGCGCTTACACATATGTTAGTGTTTAGCCGAGCTTCTCCTCCGACTTGTGACGTGCGCCTTGATTTGTCACACAAAGCTGAGGGACCTACAGTTTTACGTCTTTTATCTATCTTTATATTTCCGCGAACCTCTGATAGATAATTTTTCTGAAACCTGAGGCAAATACATGAGACGAATGAAATAAACTTTTAGATGGATTTTTAGCGATTGTATGGTTAACCATGAAAATTCTGAGCTTGACGGCGCGGTAGCATTGCATTTAGCGTCTACAAGATTACATTAACATGGTCATGAAATCTATGGAGCAAATCAGTGAGTTTTGCTGTGGAACGGAACTGTACTTGAGGCCTCTGGGGCAGCCGTGGCTGCTCCTCTTGGCGGATAAGGCCCGAGTGGTATTTTTCGTTGTTTTACTCTTCATGCAACGCAATTTTGGTGAGGTTTGGTCAATATTTCCAAGCTGTAGCCTTGAACGAGCCGACTTTTCAGCTATCCACGCTGATTTCGAAACTCTATGGAAACGAAGTTTCGTAAGTCACTAAACCCCAAATTTTCTTTGCAAAGCAAATTATTAGACATAACTTTTCCAATAAGAACGCTGTCTAGAAACGTTGCTGGCTGATGCAGCTAAATTTATTCAACTATATTTTCCACTGATCCAATGGTCTTACATTAGGATCTTAGTACACTTTATGTACGCACTTTTTTCCAGACACCTGTGGCTTCACTCGATTGTTACGAAGAACTAAATTTTCATTGCCAAGCCAGAGTAGAGCTAAGCTTTACAAATGTTGACCTTGAAAAATAGCTAATCGTCCGACAACGGTATCCTGTGCAATTTGTTGGCTTGCATTGTTTAGCGAGCGTCAAAAGAAAAAAAACAAGAGAACGTACAAATTTTATGCAAACGCGACTACCTAGGCTCGCTAGCGATATGTACATATGTACATAGATCACAAGAAACCGTTTGCGCAGCTACGTCAGCACTCGCGTGATTATGCACACCAGGTATGTTGCGAATATATGTATTCGACATTCGCATTCGCATCAAATGATCAAGCATGACATTCGAAACATCCATAATGCACACACAAATGCTTGGTATGATGCGACGGGGGTGGCGTGTGAAGCTGTAGTTAATTTTCAGTAGTTAATCTTCAGTTTTCTCTAGCTCATCGCTGGCGCAATTTAATATTTCGGGTCTCGAATGACCCAGTGGGAAAAATGACATATGAGCACTACAAATTCCCTCCAACAAGACAGGTGCTACACAATGCAGCGCGGTAGTTAGCAGCTGTAATATTGCAAAGGTTAGATGTATTTTGAATTCGATATGAAAATGTATCTATTGGTTTACCAAATTTCTTTAGCATTTCTCTACATCTTCAAGTACGTAATATGAATTTCCTAGTCTTTTCACTGCTTTTGCTTTGACGCCTTTCGGTGCTAATTTCACGTTAAAATGATTAAGTCGATTACTTTGCGGAAAATTTCTATGTACTACCTCCTGATCAATTTGAAATTCTCGAGTACGTGAACGTAGATTGTATGTGCGTGCGTTTTTGTTATGCGCCGATTTCAATTTTGCGTTAATAGATTCGCGTATGACAGCAAACTGGCCTTCTCTATTTAGTTTAGCGCTGCCTTCCGAACTTAAAACAAGATTTTTTAATATTTTGTAGTCACTACCGTAGGTTATCATATTCTGACCAAATACTATAAAGTACGGGGATTTTCCTACTGAAAGGTGTAAGCTGTTTCTTAAGGAACTATTGATACTGCTAATGTAACTCAAGTTCTTTGATCTTTTCGGATAAATGATCTTAAGGCTTCGTTAATTGGTCGATTAACCCGTTCGGAGGCGTTGGCTTGTGGGAAGTAAACTGCGGTGCGTACATGACTAACGCCGTATTTGGCTAAAAACCTACCGAACTCTTTACATACAAATTGGCTGCCGTTGTCGGATACGATTGTTTCAGGCACGCCGAAGCAATCAAATATGTTGGTCTTAAGAAAATCAATCATTAAATTTTACGTAAATTTCCTAAGCGGCTTCAAAAATGTAAATTTCGAAAAATGGTCTAAAATGATGAAAAGGCCAATGTTACCCCTTTTCGATCTTGGAAACGGTCCAATTAAATCAACATATAGGCGCTGAAATGGTCGACCAGATGGGCGGACGAAGGACATAATTGGGCTTTTTGATGTCTTACATAAATCACACGAAAGGACATAGTTACGAATATCTGTCACCATACCTGGCCAATGTAAATGCCTGCGTATGCGTTCAAGAGTTTTGGCAACACCACCATGTGCTGATGCAGGCGTGTTATGAGCCGCATAAATTACGCTTTGACGTAATTCAATAGGGATAAGCAATTTCCAAACTTCCGAATCTGTGGCATCCTCAATTTCAAATGAGGTACGATGATAAATGAACTGGTCTATTATTTTGTTATCCGGCATTCCGGACTTTGCAAATTTTTCGCTCAACTCGGATTCTAAATCCACTTCAGGTAACACTTCTAATTCCAACTATGCAATATCGGCATCCTCGCCCTCATAAACTCGAGATAATGCATCGGCAACTTTGGTATCGCTGCCCTTTCTATGTTCTATTTTAAAAGTGAAACCTTGCAATTTCAAAGCTCAACGCGCCAGCCTGCCACTCAAATCTTTTTGGCGCATTAGCCATTTTAGGCTCGCGTGGTCCGTAACAACTTTAAACTCATGCCCTTCGATATAAGGCCAAAATTTCTTAATTGCCTTTCATCGCCATTGTCATCAGCTTGAGCGAAGGGACCACCGACACCGCACTGACTTGCATCACACTTAGGGTTGCCAGACGTACTGCTTTTGGGAGTAAACGTACTCCTTTTTATTGCAATGTACTCCCTTGTACTCCCAAATAAAAATATCTGGAAATGTCCTCCTTTGTTAGTTTTGTACTTCTTTTGTACTCCTTTTTCCAGCTATAAATATTTTATCATATACAGGTTGTAAAATAATAATTGTTGCACAGTTTTTTTTTAAATAAAAGGGACCTTTATAGATTTTGCGAGAAAAGTAGTTTATTGTTAATTATCCACAGGTTTTACATAAACTTTATGAACTCGTTTTTAAATTTTTACTTTTATTTGGGTTTACCGGCGGTAAACACTTTGAGAGAAAACCGCAAGTAAAAAAAGTAGTTTATCGTTAACTTTCCACAGATTTTACTTAAATTTTATTAATTAGTTTTTAAATTTTAACCTTCATTTGGGTTTACCAGCAGGTTTGGGAAAAAAGCCCAAGCGGCACGCAAGTCTTCCTCGGTTACTTTATTACATATCTTCTGTAACCATAGGGCCTAGGCATAGGCTAATGTCCCCCATTTGGGTCCTTTATACTCCGTCTTTTGTCCAACATAAATGCTCTTACTCATAAATCGAAAGGACTCGGAACTGGTGACTAGGAGGGTATTCATTCGACCAACCCTATACAGTTTTTTTTTCTGGGTGGCAAATGCAAATAAGGATAACATTTTTAAAACTTGTTAATAAAATTAAAGTAAAATATTTACAAAGTTAACAAAAAAATACCTTTTTTTCGCAAAATCTATAAAGGGCCCTTTTATTTTTCAAAAAACCTGTGCGACAGTTATTATTTTACGCCCTGTACTTTGCCATTCATATTGTGGCAAACACTACTTAGTAAGCAAAGTTAAGTATGATAGTGAAAAGGTGTAAACATGGTCGAAGCCAGGTAGGGCAGAGCGCTCGGGTATAAAAATCAGAAAAATATTAAATTAATTATAAGGCTTAAATTTAAAAAAAATGGCCATACATTCAGGAAGAGTCTGTAATTATTTTGTAGAATTTAGTTCGGGAAACCTTCCTATAAGGGCGGTCATTGAATAGGCGCTGAGCGAAGGGGGAGTGGGCGTGGCACCTCCAACCCCTTTTTTGGAGAGGGCATGAATCGTCATTGACAAAAATGCAACCCCCGACAACCAGGCGCCCTATTGGTCCCTAGGTATCCCTTAGAAAATCGCCAAAAATCACAATTTTCACTTGCGTCCACAGTATTCTTGCGTAGAATTCCTTCCTGCGTAGGCGCCCTTCGGGCGCTCTTAGGGATTATAACCCTTACTATGTAGAATTCTCCATTCTGTGTTGCCGAAGAAGAGAGGAGGAATCCCTCTTCCTTTGTCAAAAGTGTATAACATTTCTTGTGGATATAACTCCGGCTTGGGTATCCACAGTATTTTTGTACTTGAATCCTTTCGGCATAGACGGCCTACGGCCGCGCTTGGGGATTATAACCCTTACTAAGTAGAAATCTCCTTTCTGTGTTGCCGGAGAAGAGGGGCAGGCACCTCTTCTGTTATCAAGGATTTATAAAATGTCCTGTGCATTTTTCTAAGGGGTCCCTAGGGAACCATAGGGGGCCTAGGTGGTCGGGAGTAATATTTTTATCAATGGCGGTGCATGCCCTCTCGAAAAAGGTCGTTGGAGGTGTCATGCCCACTCCTAAATCTGAAAAGTGCTCTAGCAACGTTACAAAATTTCAATTTACTGTGCATTCATCTTAAGGGCGCACATATTTTCATATGTACGGATATACATATCGTCGATGTTTTTGCAAAACCGCCCATCGACCAATTGCAAAACCGCCTATGTATCTTACGGCACTCAAATTTTACAGGAGAGCGAAAAAACTGTTTTTCTTCGAAGGCATTGCCTTGATAGGCGGTATTTTCTCTAGATATTATTTTATAAATCTGTTGTTTTAATCAACATCGACGATATGTATGTACATATGTAGTTAACTTACATACATATGTTTCCACAAAATGCTATATATTCTTGCAATAGATATAAATACTACTTCGTTTGAAAACAGGTATGTTTTTTTTATATAGGTGTATATAAATTTCCAAATAATTTGCAAAAGTCTGCACATAAAGAACAAACATAAACCAAAATGTATGCTATGCACTTATATTAAACGTTTTCACAGTTTCTTATGTTTATCTTCATCTTAAGCAGGGATCACACGATTTGTATAGATTTGTAAATTTTGGCAGAGTGGTGTTGTTCGGAAATTCTTTCATTGAGCTGAACTCAAATTTCTAAACAACACCACTCTGTGTCTGCCAAAATGTACAAATCCGTACAACTGTACAAATCGTGTGATCTTCGCTTAACAGCCGCTTAACAGCGGTTTCAGTACTGCTAGTGATAGCAGAGCGTAATTTGCCTAAGTAGTATAGCTTTAGGCACTGCTATGATAGATTCTATTGTGAATTCTTTGGTAAGGTAATATACCGGAAATTAGTTTGAATGAATCAGCTGCTAACCTTGTGATATTTCTATACGAATATCTGTAGAGCACCTACCGGGTATATGGTTTGTACTTGATCTGAATGCTTAAATTTAATAACACACCGAAGTGTTTCTAATCATGCTCCTAATTCGTGATACATTGGGCGCGTTCATATTGTCTAACCGTAGAATGTTTGTCCTAGAAACGCACAGTTCAACAGTTGCCAACTTTCCGCTATTTCTTCCATCGTACAATTTTTTCGCTACCTGAACTCAACCCTTTTTTGCTCAGCCTAAACAGATGATCGAAAAGATTTCGACGCTTATATTAAATGTACTACGCTCATAAATGGAGATTCAGCCCTTAATAAAAATCTTATGTCCTGGTTATATAAAATAAAACTAAAAAGTTCAAAACAAAATAATGTAAAAAAAATTATTTTTTAAAAACAAGCTTTTATTTAACATGTACAATCAAAGGAATAAAGTAAAGTAGCGTACTAAAAGATTTTTAGCAAGAAAATTTTGTCAAAACTGCACTAAAATTAATAAAATAAAATAAGTTAAGGTCTCGTCAAAGTTACTAAAAGCTATTTAGTGAAAGTAGTTACTCAATCCCTAATGAAAATTACTAACAATTTCTACTTATTTACTTCGTTTTTAAAAAAGCTTGTAGGCGAATTCAGCGTACATGCATAACTGGTTAGGTATGTATGTATATATTTTTATACCCGAGCGCACTTGTGCACAAGGGTATTATAACTTTGTTCAGATAACGGTTTGTAACAGGCAAAACGAATCGAGATAGACAAATGTATACATAAATAATCCGAATGAAAAGAGAAATCGATTAAGCGGTGACTGTCTGCACTGAACCAAAAATCCATCTCTGGATCAAAGAAAAACTTTCCTTACTTTAAGGTCGAAAATTCTTCCGAATGAGTAAACAATTCTCCAGAATGCGTAATTATACCCGAGCGCACTTGTGCACAAGGGTATTATAACTTTGTTCACATAACGGTTGTTTGTAACAGGCAAAACGAATCGAGANGAAGCTAATTTATTCAAAATTGATGCTTGCAACAATTCGTTACCAAGAAATACGTTTAGGATACAATTTTGAAAAATGGGCGTGGCACCGCCCACTTATGATCACATATATGTATCTCGGTAACCGTTCTACCAATTTGTACCAAACTCGGTGTGGTTATTGTACTTGTCACATAGAAGCAAAACATTGAAACTAATTGAAATCGAACTAAAATTACGGCCGCTTTTCATATAACAGTAAATTTCAGATATGCTTGAAACTTCAATATTTCGAAATTTAAGGACGCTAATTTACTCAAAATGGATACACCTCGGTTTACCATGTAGCGGTAGCTTTCGGAAAGGTGAAAAACATATACTTAATACTTGCGCCGGGTATTTAATGTTCGGCTCCGCCCGAACTTAGACTTTTTTACTTGTTTTTCTTTGGAATGTGTAAAAACGTACACGAAAATATGGAACCGTGTATGTAATCTATCATTTTGAAGAAATGTTGGACATGAAAAGAAGATAAAACTTCTTTAGTGCTGTTTCGTTCCCATTTTTCTTCATTTTGATTGCTGTTTTTCTTCAATTGAGAGAAGTTTTTTTTTGGGTGTGTCCGTCCGTCCGTCTCACAGTGTATTATTTCCACATTCTAGAAAATATTAATTACATTATTTTATGTCGCCAAATTTCAAAACAACGTCAACAATGTTTTTAGAAATGCCTGCTAAAGACAAAACAATAACAATTACAAAATATAAACCAAAGTGTAGGGCGGGACGGGAATCGATTTGGAAGATTACCGAGCGCAGTATTATCTAAAATTGTATATTTGAAACTGAATCTCAATGTTTCATTTGTTGGCGTTATGTGATTTATGCAACAATTGCTAAAATACCATTTCGGTCTTATTTTTTTAGGTATGTTCTTTTTAATGAATATAAACTTTTGGGATTTTAGTAAACTAGGACAGAGTATGTCATGTTAAAGTAAAACGATGTTAATTTAGATTTATTTTTAGCAATTTATTAATTTCATTAGACCCGCAAACCCGTTATCCGCCACTATTCGATAAAGTTTGTATCTCAATTTATTAACCACTCCTCTTTGACTTTAAACAACACAATTTTAGCTGCTGGAAAGTGCAGGTTTTAATGAAATTTTCATTTGTCAGGCCTACTAGGAATTTCATTTTCTTCGAGTAATTTATTTGAATTTCATCTCGGCCGCGACAAATTCTTGTATTTCCGCTTTGAATAGAGAAAGCCTAATTCATAACCTTTCCAATAGTATCCCACTTTTGTAAATAGAGCAAGAAATATTGAACTATAATGGAATTTCGTTGACCCAACTTGATTTTTTATCGATATTTTCCACGCACATAATTAAAAAAAAACATAATTATTTTTTAGTCCATTTTTGTCAGTTTATAATTTATTGTTATAGGGAAATTCTAAATATCAATTTTGGGCATTTTAGCCTCTGTAGTTATTAAAATATTTCAGTTTTTGCCGTTTTAAAAAGTGCAGTTATATTATAGGGTGGCGTGGCAGTAAATCTAAATGTCTAATTTTTTGTATAAGGCTCCGCCTATCTTATAACATATCTTGTGAAAAATTTCATTAATCTATCTTCAATAGTTTTCGAATTACAGAATTAAAAGCAGCTAGATGGGTAAAATCTTACACTGTGCGTCTGTCCGTCCGTCTGTGCACACGTTAACTCGAGTAAAAATTTAGATATCTTAACGAAACTTGGTAAGTGCACTTTTTTCGGGCGTAGGATGGATGGTATTGAAAATGGGCAAAATCGGACAATAACCACGCCTACCTCCCATATAACGGTAATTTTCAGAAATACGAAAACTGCGATATTTTAGTAACTACAGAAGATTATTCACTCAAAATTGATATTTGCAATAATGTTTAGACGAAAAATAAGAATATTATAAATTTTTGGAAAATGGGCGTAGCCACGCCCACTTATGGTTACATGTGTATATCTTGGTAACCGCTGCACCAATTTCTTCCAAACTTGGCACAGTTGTTGGCCTTGGTACAGCATACTAAATGGCCGAAAATTTAAAAAATCGGACAATAACCACGCCCACATCCCATATAACGGTAATTTAGAGCAATACAAAATCTTCGATAAATCAGCGCCTGGTATTCAATGTTCGGCTCCGCCCGAACTTAGACTTTCTTACTTGTTATTATTCGAAAGATTACGATCTGAGGGTGTTCGTTTGGCTTTTCTCAATTCAAAGAGGAATTGCTCTTTAAAGGCTCTTCTCGTAGACTTTTTTGCATTGGAACATTTACTCTTTGAGTATTTTGTATGATTTTCCCCTATTCAAAAAGAAAATATCCTATTCAAGGTCTTTTTTGGATTAAGTAATTTATTTCTGATCTTAAGGTTTTGCACACATTTTCTCCATTCATAATTAATATTGTTATCATGGGCGTCGCCAGGATCGAAAGAAGCCCTATAAAAAATTAATAAATATGAAGTAAATACATATGGTCGCCTTATGCCAGAAGCATANATTTTTTTTTACAAAAGTGCAATTTTGGTACTTTGTGCCAAATTGAAAAATTGAGANCAAATTTATCAATTTTGAGTTATTGGGTTGACTTGATTAACCTTTGGATGGCCTATGTTATACCAAAACCCAGAATACTATGCGTACATGGAAACCACATATGTATTTCACAAAAATGTAGAGCTAACAGCCGCACTCAGACACGTTCCTTAAATTAGCTCTAACGGGTACTTATCTAATGATCGTTAAATCTGTTAACTAATATTTCCTCTNGATGACAGTTAAAGCTTAGGTGGATTTTTATATCAGAATCTCATCTTTGTGAAAAGTGTGCAGATAGAGGGTGTTATTGAATATAAGCCCTCGATGTTTAAAATATATAAATTTTTTTTTCAAAGTATACAAAAAACAAATCTACCTGCGTTACAGCACGGCGGAAGACGGGGAAGAGGGGGCCGGGGGGCCGGGGGGCCGCGGCGTAGCTTGACGTGGTGTGCGCGCCGGTCGCGCGGGGTACGCGGGGCGCGAGCGCCGACGCGGGCCGCCGGAAGCTAACCAAATTTAATGTTTGAAAGAGAAATAATGTCAATGGATTTTATTTCGTTTTTAAAAAGGTAATAATGTCAATTGACTTTATTTCGCACCAGGGTGGGAAATAAAGTCAATTGACCTTATTTCCGTTGATCTTATTACCTGTCACCTTTTTTTCAACTGTAATCAATTATGTAAATGTCGTGGAATTTTCAGGTGAAGGTATCTATCATTTATTTGGTACTTTCTTATTTTCTTACCAAAAAATTTACTTTGAAATGCAGATGCGAAAGATTATTAGTAAAAAAAAGTGTGAGTACCGGTCCGTCAGGTCTTGAAAATAGACCAATGTTTTAGAGAATTGTATGTAGTTTTCGAATATATAATTTGATCTTTGCCCGCGACTTTGCAAATATGTGTAATTTTTGATTTTCTTAATTTTTTATTTTCAGCTTCTTTTGCATAATTTCGCGAAAAGAATTTTTCGAACAATAAAAAAATACCTAAGTCATTTTATAGTATAACCTTTGATTTCTAAGAGTGGAAAGCAGTTAAAAAAATTAACTAAAATTCCATCACATTTAATAACTGGGCCCACATTTTTTGTAAGTTTTGGACGTTATAGAGATCCAATCTTCCCCATATTTTATATTTAGGTTTTTCTAATAAAAGAGAGAGTACAAACTAAATTGCATCGAAATCGGATGAAATTTAATGTTTCCGCAAACAAAAGTAGAAGTCGTGGCAATTATTCCATCTTTACCAAATTTCATAATTCCCAATTTCTAAGTAAAACTAGAGCACATGTCAAGTTTCAGTGAAATCGGTGCAGGTGTACTATTATTTCCACCTGCCTCCGTATAGTCGAAACACTGTGCGGCGGCAGCTCAACGAATTCCCATATGGTCCAGAGGTCTTGATACAAAGGCGGTCAAAACATACTAAAATGTATGGCTACCAGAGCTCAGTTTGCCAAAGAACGTAACCACTATAAAATTGTTAAAGGTGGACGACACGCCATTTCTTTAAATGAAATTACCTTTTGTATGTATGTAAATATGAATTTTTTAAACTAAAATTGAACGAGCTATATAACTGTACACTTCTGAAAAAATGTTGATGAATTTTTTCAGTGTTTGCTTTTTTTGGTTTTCAATCTCATAAATAGTTTATAATAGAGGTGGCAGATATTCGCGTACCTGTGACTTTGTCACGGTTACTCAAAAGTCACGGGTAACTGCTGTGACAACTTCCAAAAAGTCACCGTGTCAGACTGTGACAAAGGACCAGTCGCAATTATGTTTTTGTAGAAAAAGCACCTGGGTTAAAGCCCTGGTCAAAGCAACATCGCAAAAAATTTAGAAAAAGGTTTTTCTTAACAGCGCTCGTCCCTCGGTAGGCAATGGCAAACCTCCGAGCGTATTTCTGCCATGAAAAACAGCTTCTCATAAAAATACAATAGCCGTTCGGAGTCGGCGTAAAACTGTAGGTCCCTCCGCTTTGTGTGACAATATCAAGGCGCACGCCACAAGTTGGAGGAGAAGCTCGGCCAAACACTAACATATGTGTAAGCGCCAATCTATTAATATTATTATTATTAGAAGATTGCGCCTTCCACAATACCAGTAACCGTCACAGTCGCTGAAACGAGCTATGACTGTGTTATAGTAGAATTCGCAATTACATATTGAGAAACTGCGACCAGTGATGTATAGAAAATTCGTAATAATGACAGGTTATTTAAGACTAAAATCTGAATAATGTTTTTTGATATTAGAATTTCACACCATTAAATACGAGCGTGAATGACCAAAACAAAGGACGAAAATAGTTAGTGATGCCAAATAAATGCATAATGCCCTCAGTTTACTCGGCAAAGGATTTCTGTTTTCCAGCCTTGTTGTCACTGTTTTTGTCACAGTCACGGATGAAAATCACTGTGACTGCAAAGTCACAGTTACAAATAACGTTGTTCCTCAAAAGTCACGAGATCGCCCATCTCTAGTTTATAATGACTTTTGCTAAACTTTCAATTAGCTTAGATGAAAATGTTTCAGTTTAAGAAAGACTTTACATTTAAAGAACTTTTCTATTTAAAGCAACAAAAAATAAAATCTTTATAAGAGCTGTTTTCATTGTAAAGGTTTGCTCAAGCAGCAGCGGTATGGTACCGCTAACATTTTCGCAGCTCCCTATGTTTATCTTCATCTAAAGCAGGGATCACAAGATTTGTACATTTTAACAGTTACAGAGTGGTGTTGTTTGAAAGTTGTTATTGAGCTAAACTCATTATTTCTAGAAAACACCACTCTGTGACTGCCAAAATGTACCAATCTGTACAAATGCACAAATCGTGCGATCCCTGCTTAACAGCTTCTTTACAGCGTATTCACTACTGCTAGTGATAGCAGAGCGTAATTTGCCGTCGCAACTATGTAGGATAGTTTTAGGCAGCGGTATGATAGATTCTATTGTGTATTCCTTGGTAAGATAAAATACCGGAAATTAGTTTTAATAAATCAGCTTTTAACCTTGGGATATTTCTATTCGAATATCTGTAGAGCACCTACCGGGTATATGGTTTGTACTTGAGCTAAATGCTTAAATTAAATAAGACACCAATTTGTTTCTGATTACTCTCCTGATTCTGACACATTGGTCGCGTTCATATTGTCTAACCGTTGACTGTTTGTGCTAGAAACGCACAGTTGAGTAGTTCCGCTCAATTCAACAGTTGCCAACTTTCCGCCATTTTTTCCATCGTACAATTTTCTCGCTACCTGAACTCAACGTGTTTTGCTCAGCCTAGACAGATGATCGAAAAGATCTACGCAGCTTATATTAAATGTACTATGCTCATAAATGGAGAGTCAGACTTTAAAAAAAAATATTATGTCCTGATTATATAAAATAAAACTAAAAAGTTCAAAAT